>NC_049993.1:435957-464385 GCF_000003815.2 Branchiostoma floridae | reverse complement strand
ACCTTCAAAGGGCACCGTCGTCTGCAGGAAAAAATAAATGTCGTTTTCGGACCTTTTATTCCGTTCACGTGAAGTAAAATCCCTTAAATCACTTGTTTTCACTCTTGTTTTTCTCCCACAGTATGCAACTTTCTTCACAAATGTTTGGCGTTTATCTATTCTTACATCGTCTGTACACGCGCGCAGTAAAACTAGTAGCGAACTCATTTTTGATTTGCGATTTTCTCTGATGTGTCTTCTTAAACACGGACGTCAGTGAAATGTCCGTTCAAAGTAACAGTAACTATCATCTAGATGTTGGGAACAGACATTAATTTCAGCCAAAAAATAGTTTGGATGCAGACGAGATTAACGAGGAACATGTGAGAAGAGATATCTTTTAAGCATTATCTAAAATATAGTCTAGTCCACCAGCTTTTACGGTGGACATTTATGTGCCTTTTGCGATGAAAGACCATTTCAAAATGCGTCGCGGAAAATGGAAACTTAATGGTCAAAGTAAAAGGTTCGAAATCAATCACTTTCGTACCAAGTATAATTCTCCTGCACAGCTCCTACTTTTGCCAGTGAAGAAAGTACATATAGCTCCGCCCGGTTCAATCATATTCCCGGGTTACATAACACATAGAGCTGGCCTTGGTGCTGATCACAGCAGTGCGTATGTTATTACACGCAGAGTCGGTCTGAAACTATCAGTTCAAAACTGGCACCTCCGCCCCACAAACTACATCTGGCACTCTTTAATGCAAGTCTGCAACATTCACGTCGCTTAAGCTAAGGGTACAGACCACCGTATGTGCACATATGTGCTGTCTACGTGCCAAAACGTGGGCAATCTTTTGGAATCCGTAAGTGGTATCGCCTCCGTACGAACTACGAAAGAAATGAAACGTCAGAAACAAAAGAAATATATTTCATCCATACCAGTTCTTTATGTATTTAAGTTGTTAACATACATCACGTTCTTTCTGTTTCATAACGCGGAAACCTTTGGACATTCTAGCGGCCATGCTGCATGCGTGGCTTACATGTATCCCCTCAGGATAGTAGCAGGACGGGACGCACGGGATTAGCTAAAAATGTAGCTGGTCTTGGGCCGTCATATTCCATCAGAGGATGAGCAAAAATGTTAGCCCAGTACTCCTCTATAAGATTTTGCATGTCGTCTCGGCATTTTCTTAAAACGGACAACTTTTTAACTTTTCGGCCTTCTTTAGTGACCGCACGTTCCGAAGCTGGGCCGTGCAGTTGCGAGCTTCACTTGCACCTACGTGGCCATTGCGACACCCTGCGGCTACTGGGCCATTGTGGACAAGACGGTAGTTAAAATCAGCCCGGTGCCCAGCGACAAACGGACACCGTTACCTAACCGTGAAAACACCGAGAGGTTTAGGTCACATTCCCAAACAGGGGCCCGGCCGGGATGTTTTAAGAGACGAAAAATTAAAACGTATACCTAGAAATATACGCATATTATACTCATGAATCTCATTTTTACATTTTGTGCATTTTGATCTTTTATATCCTTCTTTTGGCTCCCGAAAGCTGCCCGGCCGGGCCCCGGTTTGGAAATGTGACCTAAGCCTTGTCCGGCAGTCCACTTGAACAAAACTGGTGACTTCAGAGCCCGACCGGGGCTCCACCTCCTACAGACATCGGTACAAATGTGACCCTAGCATAAGCAGTACCAAGAAACAGGTCTTTGATAAGAATATTCGTTCCTGCCAACGAGACCAATGACTGTAGTGTGACATAGACATGGGGCGGGGGAGGATTACTAACATAATACCTGCACACTTCACAGTACTACCTTTTGTAACAAGGCTACGCCATGTGATCTCAAAAACACGGTTTGGAGACGTTCCTGCTATATTTCCTCAGAACTAAACTATGCAACTAGGGTAATGGTAACAATGGCTCAAATAACTTACCACAGGGAACAGGATCGGGGAGCTGAGAATGAGAGATATACCCCACACGAGTAGCAGCGCGCGGCACGCCCTGCGCCTGACCTGCTGGGTACGGGCCTTCACAGGGTTCAAGATCACAAATTTCCTGTAGAAAGATATTCAAGATATTGGCTTACACGCTAACACCACATCCTCGCCTGAAGGTTTACCAACACCACAAATACACGTACAGAAAATCAAGTCTAGGTATGGTCCAGGACCAGAGGACCAGGTCTAGGTCTGGACCTGAACCGGGACCTAATTATCTATGAAAACGTGTTATCTGTGAACACTTCGCTCTTGTTGTTTCCTTGGGCTGGTAAACCCCTAGCACGTGAGCACCTGCCGACATAATCTGCTCATTTTCTCATTGGACCACTACACTTTTTTCTGGTCCGGTCCGTTTTTTCTGGACCACTCCAACAAGAAAAAAACGGCGTGTACCGGTACCCACCCTACATACACGTCATCAACACCACACCATCGCCTCACCTATACTACACTTCATCAACACCACACCATCGCCTCACCTATACTACACTTCATCAACACCGCACCATCGCCTCACCTATACTACACTTACACTTCAACACCGCACCATCGCCTCACCTATACTACACTTCATCAACACCACACCATCGCCTCACCTATACTACACTTCATCAACACCACACCATCGCCTCACCTATACTACACTTCATCAACACCACACCATCGCCTCACCTATACTCCACTTACACTTCATCAACACCACACCATCCCCTCACCTATACTCCACTTACACGTCATCAACACCACACCATCGCCTCACCTATACTACACTTACACTTCATTAACACCACACCATCGCCTCACCGTTACTCCACTTACACTTCATCAACACCACACCATCGCCTCACCGTTACTCCACTTACACTTCATCAACACCACACCATCGCCTCACCTATACTCCACTTACACGTCATCAACACCACACCATCGCCTCACCGTTACTCCACTTACACTTCATCAACACCACACCATCGCCTCACCTATACTCCACTTACACGTCATCAACACCACACCATCGCCTCACCTATACTACACTTACACTTCATTAACACCACACCATCGCCTCACCGTTACTCCACTTACACTTCATCAACACCACACCATCGCCTCACCTATACTACACTTACACTTCCTCAACACCACACCATCGCCTCACCTTTACTCCACTTACACTTCCTCAACACCACACCATCGCCTCACCTTTACTCCACTTACACTTCATCAACACCACACCATCGCCTCACCTATACTCCACGTACACTTCATCAACACCACACCATCGCCTCACCTATACTCCACTTACACTTCATCAACACCACACCGTTGCTTCACCAATACCACATATACACTTCAGCAACACCATCGCGTCATCAATACCACACATAGGCTTCACAAATACACTTCATAAACACAATGACATTGCTTCACCAATACCATAACGTTACATACACTTCATCAACACCCTCACCAGTACTACACTTACACTTTAACTCACCACAACATTTCCTCGCCGATACCACACTACACTTCATCAACACCACACCATCGACTCACAATCACTACACATACACTTCATCAACACTCTCACCGGTTCTACACTTACACTTTAACTCACCACAACATTTCCTCGCCGATACCACACTACACTTCATCAACACATAACATTGGAATCTGCGGTAGCTGAGTAAACAACTCAACATACCAAATTCAACTTGTCAGGTTGGATTTTTCAACTGTTTGTGTTGTTGAAACCAATGCGGCGACGCAGACATGTTTGAAGGTAACTGTCATCTGCATACAACATGCGCGTGGATCTGAGATGTCACATTTTGGTCATTGTATATCATTAGGAATGATAATAGGACCATGTAATTAATTTATCCATGTCAACGAATGATATCTTGTATTATTTTTTTTTTGCTTTGTGTATGTGTGCGAGTATCTTTTTGTATGTGCAGGTGTGTGCATATGTTTGTGTGTCTATGTGTATGTGTGTGAGTGTGTCTGTCTGTGTGTGTGTGTATGTATATGTGTGTGTGTTTGTGTGTGTATCGGTGTGTGTGTGTGTGCGCGCGTGTATGTATGTGCGCGTGTATGTGCGTATGTGTATGTGTGTGTGCATATGTGTGTGGTCTCGTGACCGTGTGTTTGTGTGTGTGTGTGCGCGTGTATGTAATGTGTGAGTGTGTGCGTGCGCGCGTGTGTGTGTGCGCGCGTGCGTGTATATGTGTGTGCGTGTGCGTGCGTGCGTGTGTGTGTATGTGTGTGTGTTCGGCAGGATGTATTTTGACAGAGATGCGTGCGTGTTTGCGCATGTGTATGCGTGTGCATGAGCGTGTGTGTGTGAATGTGTGCGTGTACTAATGCGTGTGTGCTCTTGTGATTGTGTATGTTTGTGCGTGTATGTGTGCTCATGTGTGTGTGTGCGTGCGTGTGTGTAGTCTCGTGACCGTGTCTGTGGATGTATGTGCAAGTGTGTGTGCGTGTGCAAGCTTTGGCAGCTCTCTAGATTTGCCCACATTGCCGCGAACCTTCTTGCATTCAAAACACAGACTGCAAGCAAAACGTACCACCGGTCAGTTTTCCTCATTAAAGTATCAATTCAGTATTTCAAGTCCAGATTATCGACCAGTCACTGACGAAACACAGTGTATGCTGTCTGAAACGTCTGGCTGTTTTTATCCAGTTGCTTAACTGTTAACGTTTCCATGCATATTTAGATAAGAGGGTTGCATCGGGGAGTAGGAATAGTAAAAAGATTATAATTTGGTACATTCCGTATATTCATTTTACCGGTCTATTCTGGAATCATTTTTCAATCAAGAATATATTCATATTCATGTTCTTAGTGGGTGAATATTTGAAACAACAGCTCTGCTGTGGTTTCTGACTTCATCCTTCATCAGCATTGTAGTCCTGCGCGTCACATGAAGTTACGTTACGCTACATTAGGGCTAAACTTTGGTCATGCCATAAAAGCTAAGGTTTTACATACTACTAGTATCAAATCTAAGGTTGGACAGGCAATGATTTTTCTTGAATATGAAATATGATAAAACGACTTGGAAACATGTTTTATAGAATTGTCTTTTTGATGTGGGCTATGATACACTATTTTCACACACTGTAGTGTCAATGTCTAACGAACAATATGCTACTGGACATGGTTTGAGAGGTTTCACACACCGTACGAACCAAGGCTCCAAAAACGGAGATGGACGCCGCCTGTTGCACCATTTGGTGAGGGGAGGGAATGTAGTTTTAACTTTGACACATCGTTCATGTGTTTATTCATTCATTCATCCATTCATTCATTCATTCATTCATCCATTTATCCATTCATTCATTCAATCAATCATTCATCCACTCACTCACTCATTCATTCATTCATTCATTCATTCAATCTATACCTTACCGTTCGATTGCAGTGGCCGTTAATGTCATGACAGACGCAGTGAAGGACAGCAGTTGTAGATACGCCAGGATCTTGCACATGGCGGTCCCCAGCACCCACTCCGACAGAAAGAACCACTCCGCGATTTTCATGGGGAGGCCGAAGAGCAGAACCAACAAGTCTGCCAGCGACAGGCTCAGCAAGTAGAAGTAGATGCCTCGCTGTCTGAAGCGGAGTACGCTAGCCACCACCACCGAGTTTCCTGCCACTCCAACTATAAATATCACGGCTCCAACTACCAGGGTTGGGACAGAGATGTGGGGGTATAGGTACAGAACGGACGTGATACCCTGGGAAGGAGAGGTAGTGTTTCCGCTGGACCAGGACGTGTTGGTGAGGTTGGCCGCCTGCACCATGTTGTCAGGAAAGTGATGAATACATGTAGCCAAATGTATGCTGACACGCGTGCCAAACGGCGTTATGCTACGTACAGGTGACTAGAAAGACGCTGACTCCACTTGGTACGAACTGTAGTGACACTTCTGGGCGGAAGCCAGCTCCAATTAGAACCGTTTCGGAGCGGCAAGCCAGCACCAATTAGTGCCATAACGCCATGGCTCACCACACTGCCATATATTACAGTCATGGGCCACCTGAGCCCAAACATGAACACGATCTCACTCTCGAGTGTTTTCTGCAACCGAAATATCGCTGACGAGATGTCAAACATTAACTACACTTGATATGTCATCTGAAGGCTCGTGCGCGGGGACGTGACGGGTCTTGATGAGGCGCGCTGGAAATAGTTGAAGTGGACAGGAGTTGGAGCCGGCCCAACAGTTTGTTCTGCTAGTGGACGATGGGAAGAACCACGTGAGCAGAATTTGCTAACGTTACGGGAATGTTGAGAAATTCATGATGAGGAAGTATTACTATACAAACGACAGCTATGTGTGTTTGAATGTAAGTTCATCTGTGACGGTAGTCAACACTATGTTACAATTTTAAGACCTTATATCCGTACACAAAATAAGTGCTTACCAACAATGTTTCGATCAGTCCTCTGAGCCTTATCAAGTTGAAATGACCCAAAGCCTAAGTCATACAACCGGAACGGAAGTGTGACGTCAGCAAAGGGTCAAAGGTGCTTGGCAGTTGGTATCGGCCCCCGTCTCGGTTGATGTGAAGGTATATGTGATCATGTAGAAAGAAGGGTAATTCTATGTTTATATTTGAAGTTAAACACGATATTTTCATTGTTGAAAGTATGACCATACCTACAAGGAAGGGGTTGGTTTGTATTGACAGAGGTGGCCAATATGCATGAAACACTTACGTAAGAATAAACGTGACACGTTAGACTCATTACACTCCCAATCAAGACTTCTGTATCTGTATCTATATAGCCCAGTTTTATATGAGTCTGCTATGTGGGACTTTGTCGAAGGCTTTAGTGAAATCAAGTATCGCTAGATCCACCTGCTTTTTATTGTTTAGTGCCCCAGCTATTGTCGTGAACTGTCAAAATACGAGGGGCGTGCAATAAGTAATGGTCCTGACCCACTTCCAGTTGTCTGATCTAAATGAAATTTTGTATGTGTAATAATTCATATCTCTATGGGTTATGTTGCAAAAGACAGCTCTGAACTAATTGTGGTTTCTGATTTACTGGTGTTTGAACTTAGTCAGGTGCGAAATGGACCAGGTGTGAAATGGAACCAGTTGAGTGTCGCGCAGTGTTCCGGTTTTTGTATTTGAAAGGACGCACACCAAAGAAGACTTTTGATGAAATAAATGAAACTTATGGTGATGATGCCCCATCATATGACCTTGTAAAACGCTGGCATCCTGAATTCAAACGTGGCTGGAAGTCTGTGGAAACAGCTCCCAGACCTGGTCGTCCCTCTTGTGCCATTGATGAGGCATCAGTTGGAGGACCAACCTGGGGTGTCCTACAAAATCGGTGTCCAGAGCTGCATCAAACGATGGGAGAAATGCATAACTCTGGGTGATTCCTATGAAGAGAAAGACTAATAACTGTGCCAAGTTTCATTAATCTCCTGCTATGGGAAATGGGTCAGGACCATTACTAATTGCACGCCCCTCGTAAGCTGTGTTTCTGTGGATCGCTTTGCTCTAAAACCATGCTGGTAATCCGTTAGCATATTGTGACCTTCTAAGTGTTTCATGATATGGCTGTGGATAATGTGTTCGAGTAATTTACAGGAAATACGGGTAAGTGATACAGGTCTGTAGTTACTGGGGACCGCTCTAAGTGTTCATGATATGGCTATGGATAATGTGTTCGAGTAGTTTACAGGAAATACAGGTAAGTGATACAGGTTTGTACGTAGTTACTGGGGACCGCTCTATCTCCCTTTTTGAAAATAGCGCATATATTTGCATCCCTCCAGTCTTTGGGGATTTCGCCTGTGTCAAGCGATTGTTGGAAAATGTTAAACAGGTGCGATTTCACTGGCTGTCATTTTGAGGAACCAAGGAGGTATTTGGTCTGGCCCGGCTGCTTTGGACGGGTTAAGGCCTTGCAACATTTTTTCTACACCATAAGTAGAAATTTCATAGCAGGGGTGCAGGGGTTCCCAAGAGATGGCATGTCTGTGGTGTCTTCTGCTGTGAATACACTTTTAAACTGTGAACTGAGTGCTTCTGCTTTTTTCTTACTGTCACTTATAACGGTGCTCCCCACCTTTAGAGTGGCTACCCCAACAAGGTCTCTCCTCAGGCCTTTTATGTATGACCAGAATGTTTTGGGTTTGTCAGTGATAGCTTCTCCCAGTATGTTCGCCAA
Organism: Branchiostoma floridae; assembly: GCF_000003815.2. Taxonomy (NCBI): domain Eukaryota; kingdom Metazoa; phylum Chordata; class Leptocardii; order Amphioxiformes; family Branchiostomatidae; genus Branchiostoma; species Branchiostoma floridae. The sequence goes on along the minus strand of NC_049993.1, from coordinate 456,182 downwards.
GTATTTTGAGTGTGCTGATCTTATGCTTTTCTGCACTCCTTTTTTACCCTCTTGTACTTGTTCCAGTCTTCCTCTTGCCCTGTTCTCTTAGCTTTATTGTAAAGACGTTGCTTCTTCCGACAGTGTCTTCTTAAGTTTCTGTGAAACCAGGGCAAGTTGTATCTGCTTGATGTCATTTTACTAGGAATGTGCTTGTTCATTGTGTACTTCATTTTTCCTTTGAAGTCATCCCATTTCTGTGTCACTGACATCTCTTTTGTTCTCAGGTTAAAGTTTGTTGCATAGTCCTCAAGGTCATTTTTGATAGCCGGCTCATCGGAATTCGTGCAAATGAGTTTTTGTTTGTTTTTGTTCTGTTTGAGTGTCAATTTAACGTCCACTAGAACCATGGAACTAGTGTATTTTTTTTATTATGTTTGGGTTATATATACCATAAAATATTACCACTAAATATTACCATCACTGGTTGGTTCCTGAACTGTTTGGAATAGCCCATGGTTGTCCACTAAGTGTAGTAGTTTCTGTGCCTGCCCTGTATGGTTCTGAGCGTTGTCTGTTGTGCTGGCATCCCAATTAATACCAGGGGTGTTGAAATCTCCAAGAATGATTACATTGTCAGATTTTATCTTAGTTCCCATTTTATATTCGATGCTACAGACAGATTTGCACATTTATTTAGATGTCAGAACTCCAAAAATGCAAATATAGGCAAATACATCAAGGACTGCTTTGCTATTAGAAAGAATACTGAAGCTAATGATTAGCCTACTTCATTATGATACTATATGAATGAATTAGGCATGTTAGCCCTTATTGTTATGTTAACTATGTTGTTAAGCTTTATCCTATACCTCTATTTTGTACTTTATGTAATAGTTGTTGCCGTACTTTTGTACCATGTACAATTGTCGTGCAATTAAGTTCTTCTTTAAAGAGCTGTCAAGCTCACCCAGACTATTGCCCTGGTCCGATGGAGGTGCAAAAATGCAAAAATAAAGTCCGTTTCATATGCATTTGCCGATCACAGTATCGTTACCTTATATTCCCATCGATTTTATTTCACTTTGCTTCATACTTCGTTTCTTTTCGTTCCTTTTCGCACTTTCGGTACTTTCCCTTTCGTTCCTTTTCGTTCCTTTTCGTTCCCTTTCGTTCCCTTTCGTTCCTTTTCGTTCCTTTTCGTTCCTTTTCGCACTTTCGGTACTTTCCTTTTCGTTCCTTTTCGTTCCTTTTCGCTCCTTTTCGTTCCTTTTCGCACTTTCGGTACACCGGTCTGGGGTATGTACCAATCATAAGCGGTTTCTCTCCTGCAAGTTGGGTTTATGTCCAAATGGTCTCACAGTCTGTGTCCAGATCTGGTCTATGGGTGCCAATCAGATCATCCCTGTTTGCCTGAAATACACCACCTCCTGGGCCATTTTGTCTGTCTTTACGGTGAACTATATAGATGTCAGGGAATATTTCGCTGCTTGATATGTTTTCATTGAGCCATGACTCTGTGCCCGCTAATATGTCTGGTTTATAAGTATCAATCACAGTTGCCAATTCAGCAGTTTTGTTTCTAACACTCTGGCAGTTTACCAGCAGGAGTTTAGCCTTGCTCTTTTTGTGGCCATTACCTCTAGTGTGAGTTTTCCTCTGCTTTGATCTAAGTGGAGTGGATGTGGCCGTTGGTGTGTCACCTGGCAAACATGTGCTGGAGTTCAGCGTGTCAAATGACATAGCTCTGTCTCTGTCTCTGTCGCTGTCTCTGTCTCTCTCTCTCTCTCTCTGTCTCTGTCTCTCTCTCTCTCTCTCTCTGCCTGGCATCGCTGAATTTGTCTTGACTTGAGAAGTTCACACTACCCATCCTAATGTACGTCTTTCTGATTTTGAAGGACCCATCTGCAGGTAATTCACTATACTTACACACATACAAACACTTCCAAACGGCACTGATGATGTCACAGCGCACGTAAGACGTGTTCTCAGGTAACAGCTTGAACACTTCAACGCTACTCACAGCGTTACATGTACCACAAACTCACAAACATGGCACTCTACATTTATGTAATAATAATTATTATTACTTTCAATCACCACCCAATTATATACAATTAGAAGCAGCAGAAGGACCACCAACTTCCCGTCATCGTGACCAAGTAGTTCCCCGTAACAAATAAAGGTAAAGGACGTTTACATGGTGTTTTTGTGCTTTTCGTCCTTCTGCCATTTGTCTGTCTATCTGTCTGTGTTAAAGCATGCTTGTGGTGAGCAAAATGTGAGATCCTCTGGAGGATTTGTGTTGATATTTTGTATGTTGGTAGACCTTATGAAGAGGAAGGTAATAGTTATATTTTGAGCGTCCTGGTAGCCGAAATTGATGCAGCAGGGAATTCCACATTCTGCCTTTTGCTCAGAACATGATACGTACATATATATATATCGCAAATACTAATAGCGCTAAAAACGCGTTTTGAGGCTTATATGACACCGTTTTTTCAGATGAAATTACGCGGTCCAAGACATTTTAATGGACTTTTTGCAACATTCATTCTTCGACCATTTCACGATGAAATAATAGAAGTGCCCACAAGAAAAATGGGCCATTTCCGGGCGTTTTCCGATTTTTTATTGCATCGTGGCTGTGGCCTGTTGCTGGCAGAATGATTCTAATGTCAGAAAGAAAAGCTCTATGTTTGGCCCCCTTGTAGCTTACTATTGAGCGTTTCTGAAAGAACGACACATTTACATGATATGAAGCATGCATGTACTTTAGGCAGAGATGTACTAATAAGGATCTAATTTGAATAATTGATAAGAAATTCTTTAATTCAATGGTTTTCATATTGCATTAATACATGATCTGTGCCAACAGATGTTACTCTTCAGATATGCAAATTCATGATTTGCATAATTGTCATTTCATTATGTACACCTTATGTGACCCTTCCTCATGGAGGTAAAAACTACACATTGAGTGTCTCGTACTGTATGTGTGGCTGTATGGATGGGGAATATAGATTTCCGGTTCATGTGTAGTTGTTTGGTGTTTGACATCCCAGTATGACCTGCACTTCTGAATTCTCCTTTCGATATGGATCATTTTGTACCGACATTGCGCGTGGCAGCCGCAGCAGTCACTAAAGCAGCTTTAAAAAAGAGTATTTAAGAAGGCCTAATGGTGGGCTGGCTGTTCAGTCATCCTACCATGCACAACAACAATTCATCGGTGCTTCCATAGTTTCACTATCACAACGCTTACATTCACATGTGCAAAGATTATGTGTGACAGGTTGTCAGTATACTCGTAATATAACCTAATCTGCTGCCATGCTTAACACTGTGTTGACGCCGAGGGTGGCAATACTGGCACGCAGATACAGAGACAAACACAAAAGCTGGTGTGTTACGCCGAAGGGCCGTTATACTGGCAGTATAGATACACAAAAGCTGGTATCATAATGTTAGCATACGCCGAAGGGCCGTTATACTGGCAGTATAGATACAATTACAAAAGCTGGTATGTTATTATGGCTATATAGATACAGATACAGAATGGCTCCTACCTTTTGTGAGAGTTTGTATTGCAACTCGCCAACCTAACACGGCTGACAAAGTGCCATCCATTGAAAAAAAAACTTGGCATGCATCTCGAAAGTAGACTTCTGAAAACGTACTACTCTGGCCCTCTGCACCACTGGTCAACAATTTTCCACGAAATACTCTGATAATCTGAAATGTTTCACCTACGTGTAGCCAGGTGATAGTTACACAAATGCACCGTACCCCACTAGTGCCAGGTCTGCCGCACAGAGTAACAGTCTATATGTTTCTCCAATCCATTTTGGATTCTAGTCACTACAACTTCTAAAAGCTTGCAAATCGCCAGATAGACTCTTTGATGAGATCTTACTATGGCGAGATCAAAAGTCTGATGTCGGCAAGCCTGAACTCGGTACCTACTGTATGTATGTGTCGGAGTGAATACAAGTCTGAACTTTGAGTAGGGTGACCCATTGCATTACGTTATGTATTGCATGACTGGTGTGAAATTCTTATTTATCTCCACAAAATTGGAGTTATAGTTTTTGGTGTGTCTGTGTATCTGTTTGTTTACGTTTAATGATTTTTTAGCCACCCTAACCCCAGAACCAGATGGATTACAATTATACTTGGTATGTGGGTGGGTGTACATGTTTGTACTGAACGGTAAAAATCTGCATGTCCGGACAGATCTATTTGATGCACTCATACCTGGAAGGACCCCTACTCTTTTCGATACGTGTGGTGGGTTCTTGTACGTGTTCAATGTGTGGCTCGTCAAACACGGGACCTCCATTTAACGTCCTATCCGAGGGACGATCTGTGACAATCTGTTTAAAGGGGCATTCCACTCCAGAAGGGAGTGTTATTTTCCAATTGATAATGTATCAATGAATACATGATCAGCCAACCTTTTGCAGAATTCCACTTGGCGAATTACGCAACGTGTGTTTGTAAAACAATATGACACTCACTAAACCCATGCAGACCCTACCCATGTATTCCCTATACGTGTAGATACTTCCTTTATCGTGAATATTTTCGGCATAAATGAGGGGCGCTAAGGACACCAAGAAGGTCAATTGTTCACAAGATATCAAAAAACACATATCTAGACGTGTTTTCTTAGCGCCCCTGAAATTAGCTTTGTATCTTTGTATCAGGCACATTGTATTCAGCCGTAGGCTGAGATTGACTTAATTTAATTAGAGGGTACTTGGGGAGTTTTGTAGAAGACTGAATGCTTTTTGATGCGCGTGGGGCTAATGGGTTCTCTTTCGTATCATGGTACATAGCATACATTTGTCACTTCTACAATTAATATCTATCGGAAAAAGTCCCGTCTGGAGTGGAATGCCCCTTTAAAAATCTGTACAAGCCAATAATTACTGCTGCAACTAATCTACTATTGAGTAAACTCTTTGTAACATGTAAATATGCGTAACCTAATACAATTATCGTAACAAAACTGCTAATGATCCAGGAAGACCCGTCATACGGTCAAATATCAGGTCATTTTGTTATCATACAAGGTCAAGGCAGGCCAAATATATATAGTCTTGGTCTAAAAGTGGCAAAAAATCAATTAAAACGTTTTTAACGTAAAATAACAGATTAAAAACGGAGGTTTACTTTACTCTCGAATCAAAATTTCTGATGGTTACAGTCTTTGACAACGGGAGGAGTACTGTTGAAAACGGGAGATCCGAGGTATCAGAACAGACAATGAGACGTCATCAGTTAAGTCAGATATTGGGGATAGGAAACCTTACGACGAGGAAGAATTGAATCGAACATGTTCAATCCCTATCACAGTTTATTCAGACTATATAACGACTCTGGTATAATGCTTCCGCTACTAACACAACAAAAGCAAACCTCTGAAGACAATGAGACTTCGGAACGGTTTGATAAAGCTGTCTCGGACAGAAATAAGGCTCTAGTCTTTTATTTCTGAACATAAATACACAGTGCAGTTGATTCCTAATCCTAGACCATATCTAATTCTTCAAGCACCTCTTGACCCTTTGTAGTAATTGACAAAAGCACTACCAGCTATTTTGCAGCAAATGTAAATATCATAGATCTAAAAGCACAGAAAGCAGAAAAACACAGATAATGCTATTTCTTCCGCAACATAATTTGTTTGCATACTGCCGCCATTACGAAACTTGACTGCGGACACATACCATTCATTGACGTACAAACATGTGAAAATGGTAAAAAGGTAAAGAAAACTTTCTAAACATATTTGCACAAGAAAGTACTCATAGCCCTCATGAAGTTCTCATGAAGTTAATACATACAGTATCTACGAAAATATAGTAGAGAAAATATAAACAATATCCCTGTTACCCTTATGTTTAATGTGCTGTTTGCAAATATCGAGGTATATAAACCAATCCCTGCCAAAGACTAGGGATGACATCGCCGCCCGGGCGATCAACTTGTAAACGTCTCAAACGTTATCTTTGATTGTTCACATTATTGACACTATAGGTTGGCTTCATAAACTAGTTTTCAAATCATCTGTCCTGACATATCGCATTGTCGTCAGCAGAGGTAACAGTCTCCTACAGTATTCATTCTCCGGAGACATTTCATTGGATTAACAGCAGCATGTTATATTAGGAGGATGATACATACCAGAGGCTGCTGGGATATGCTTTATACTAAAGATAAGCACAACAATTGAAAGGCATATCGAATTGCATGAAACAGAAATCTACATACATTTGTACATAATTGTCATAAACCACTGTAACAATCCGTAATGTCAAGCTAATTATGTATCCAAATAAAGTCAATTTCTAATAACAGAATCATGTAACGACTATACTGCAGATTTTGGACAAGTTTGAAACTCCAGGCGAATGATTGGCAGCTCAGTACTGCAGTTTTGTGCCTCCCGGTGCCCGGGTGTCAATCATCACTGCGTGAGAGGCGTAGTCGCCGTTGTGACCAACCACAGGTGACTTGGTATCATCGATGTGGGGTGGAAGACTTTCGTCATCAGACCTTAGGAATAAATAACATCAACAAAGGTGTTACTTTATACCTCCTCCAGGAAGAAATGTTTTAGAGCCAGACAGGGAAGAGCATGATAGAAAGCGCTCTGTAAGTAACACTATCAACATGAATGTTTCTTAAATGACGTAATGAAGTGTCTATTCCGAGTCAGAGGGATGCCATTGTCATCATTTGTAAATGCTTTCAATTCTTTTGTAATTACAGTAATATAAGAGATTTGATACTTTGCAGATATTTTGGAAGTTTTTATTTTATTTTCTAAGTATTTTCTGTATATCTATTATTTCATTACTTTTTAAATATTCAAAATAATTGTAATGAATGTACTACAAATATTATCAAATACCCTCTCCATGACCTAGTATAGAATATAAAAGGTAAAATAGACATGACAAACAATGGTAACAAGGAGAAAGAAGACTTCACCGAAACTACATTGTCATTCGTGTTATTTATAAAGATGAGGAAAAGGTACTGAAACGATACCGAAAAGCCAGTAGGAATGACTGTCATGTGCAAGGTACCTTGCGAACCACACGTATTTGAAATTATGAGCAGGTGGTATTTACATTGCTGCTGACGACATTAGCTGCTGTGGACTTTGTGGTGCAGAGTAACCAATGCTCAACCAACACCATTAGGAAAGCACGTGTGCAAACAGCAGCCTTACCGGTTCACGTTATTTCTCAGTATCATGGAAGTATGACAGAACAGTAAAAATCACAAGAGTGGGATTGTGATTGAAGATGTATGCACTCTGATTGAATTACGGCTTGATAGACGAGGAAAATTGGCTATATGTGACTGAATTATCGTCGCTTATTAACCAGAATGTGCTTTATTTTGAAATATTATATATCATCCGAAGATAGGAATCACATTAATGATAGCAGATGACATACAAGTAGTTGAAGTAGAAATGAGGACATACCTGTAAGCGTCATTATAGTGTACACTGCTGTACGTCTCATCACGCGGCTTGTAGCTGGACCTGGCTCGGGGGATTCTGTGTGGAACATACAAACAGTATGTGAGCAAATGGTTAAGTTTAGTTTCTAGAAATCTAGAAATTGGTCATCTGTATCAATGTATGGTGTAAGACACTTAGAAAAATGTAATCTTGTATGTTTTGCTTTGGTTTCTGTTCTGAGTGTTTAGATAACATGTGTGTGTGTTTCTGTTTGTAGACATACAGCGTAACTTGAGAAGCTATAAATGGGAGCTTATTGACACAACAAAAGTACTGAGACTTTTGTATGGTCTAATATTATCTACAAATCAAATCTATAAATCAAACAATATACAGTAACATACGTAAATGTCTAATACGTGTTTCATACTACAATACAGTAGGTCTAATCGTGCCTATCATTGCATTATGAGAGTTGTCAAATCTTAAGATATTTGGTAGGTGAGTAGGCGTTAGAAAACGAAGGTCACGTTCTATAATGGGCTTCGTAATGGCTTTCTACTGTACTACAATGAAACTTTTGGTGCTGATAGGTCCTTATTTTTGAGTGGTAGATAGCTCTTAATGCAGTGATGTAGATTGTGAACCTGTAGCTAGTTGTCCTTTTATAAAACTACAGGGACCGATTTTGTTGATTTTGAAGGAAGAATAACTGAAAAAGGGGTTAACGAATCTTTATGATTTTTCAGATGTACGTAGTTTGAGTAATGACGTAATACTGTAAATGCATTTAAGTTCGCGGGGATTTAATTTCGCGGTAGCAGGAAAAAGGACTTTTCGCGGTGGATTTAATTTCGCGGTAACATCATAGACTGCAGTCTAATGCCACAATAGAAAAATAGTCGCGGTAGTTTTAAGTTCGCGGTGAAGTGGTCACCGCGAAAACCGCAAACATTAATCCACCGCGAACATTTCTGCATTTACAGTAATCAAATGCAAATCTGGATCAACGATGAGGAAATTTATACATCCGATGCATTTCATGATACATGTAGGACCCTCTTTAATTGATTGATTGAACAAGTGACTGAGAAAGGAATTAACGGAAGGAATTTGTTAGGTATCAATCATGCAAATGAAGAACTAATTACATATATTAGGCTATTTCGCAGGGGGGGGTGTCTACTCACTTGTAACTTTCCGTCGGTATCGAGCCGGATGTAGATATGTTTCTGAAACAAAATGGTATAATGTCATCAGGCGTGTCATCAGCACACTAGGGAGAATCAACAGTTCATACCCGTGAATCTTAACGTCATAAGGTTGGAAAACAACTGGAGAACAAGATTCGTTATTCACATCCAGCATCTATGTGCAGCCGACGTTTCGGAGGTCCCAAACGTACAGAATGCGTGCCCAAACCGTATTCTTAGCTGGAGTTTGGAATGCATGTAGTTGGATCCTGGTTATGAATATAGAACCTCGTTATCCAGGAACACATCATAAGATGGGACGCCGGAACAGATCGATCTATCGAAGTTAGGATAACTTTTAGTGCACATCAGAAGGGCATGCTTGCAATTTGGTCGATCACATACGCTAACGGTTGTGTCTAAACGAAACATTGACATTGTCGGAAAAACTTTGTCGCAACAGTTGCCCAACGTACACAAAATGTTTACAAAAATGGCGAGTTCATTCCGAGTCGAATAGTACTCTGCGGCTTTACACACATGACACGCTGGGGGACTGGAGAAGACTTGAGTCTCTGGGGGTGATCCAAGTCCACTCGGGGAAAACGATACTTGAATAGCAATAAGGTTTTTTCTACATACTTTTAGGTTAAATCATACATTCATTTCCGTACAAATTAAGGCAACTTCGAAAATGGTGTGTAAAGCGTGCCCAAGTGTTGTCTGAGACAGTCAGTATCATAATATCATAATTCCATTGTAACTACACTACACGACAAAATGTACCACACATAGCACCTGATATGAACATCCACCAGATAACGTGTACATCTGTCATAACACTGCACCATTCGCATCATCACCATCGATTAATGTCATCAAGGCAGCATTTAAAAGGCAATCACATAGTATTACATGAATCTTAGAGTTGATTTCACAACAGCTGGCCCCTTCTCACAAGGTCATGATTTGTTATTTAGCAAAAGTGAATTTGAGAAGGTACCGAGACTGCAGACATGTCTGGGCGGAACAACAGTGCTTTCCTACCTTGCATCTACGTTGCTCCAAGCGGAGTGACCTTTAGTGAAGCGTGCGGATCTGCTGCAGGGAAACATAACATGCGTTTCCCTCATGCAAACTAGAGCTACCTTCACCTTAGGCCATACTGGGTTAGTAGCTTCCGTTTTGTTAGTCATCTAGCTATAGTTAGTACTACTAGTACTACGGCCTACTACCAAATCGCAGATCAATATCATCACAAAGATGATTTCTATTTACTGTACATTCTCCTTTTAATACGACATTGCCAATTCGCAATCCGATTCCAATCGTTAAACGTTTAGATAACTGCGTGCATTACCGTTGAATGATTTTATTTTATTGTTAGTTACCCTCTATCAATTTAGCCTGCATGCAAGCAAGACAGTAAACCTGGAATTGGGCGAGTCATCAGTCAAATGATCCATCACATTTTTAGAAACATTAATTGTTTTTTTAACATTATAAAGTTTAACGATCATTCCTTAGGTGTAAGTGCCGAATATCTATAAATTTTGTTGAATAGCTCACTTTCATATTTCAACTACAACGATGACAATAAAGGCCACCCCAGAAGATCCCATACCTCCACCTGTAATGTTATCTCAATACAATTAACATTTGCGACAAGGGATTTTTGTCTGTGTACCCCCCCCCCCCCCAAGAAATGATCTTTTATGGGTAAATTATTCAATTCACATGCTTTTCTATTTTCAGAAAGACAACTGCAAAACAAGTCGACAGTGTTTGCCTGCCAGATGTTACGAGTAACTTGCACCATGCGTTCAACATCATCATACCTTTTCTTAGTTTTCCTGGACCTGGCCACACTCAGCCCGATGATTGCCATCAGAAGCAGCACGGCTCCTGCAGATGACCCCCCGACTATGGCGTACAGCTGCCAGTCCGCCAGCCCTCTCGTGGTGATGATGGTCTGTTCAACTGTGGTGGTTGGCGCTGCTCCTGTTGTCACTGTAATCGGTACGGATACCTCTGTGGACGCAAAAGAACCATCGTATGAGTAGAAACATCAACGATCAACGATCTTTCACAAAGTGATCTTAAACGGTGAGAGCATTTGTCATATACGCTTTCGTCAGAGGTTCATCGCAAATAAGGACCAAATACATCATCGAAATCAAGTTGAATTCTATGCAGAACGAACATTCTTCTCATAGCGAAGTGATACTTACCCCCTATCAGTCCGACCCTCAGTTGCGGGGTTTCGGAGAAGTTTGTCGGTTTGATCCTGAGACTCTGTGTCACGATGGGCGTGGTGAGATTTTGCTCGACGACTGTGTTACCGTCATTATTTCCTTCAAATACCTGAGGAAAAACATCATAGTCAATACACATGGACATTTATTTTGTTACGGATGAATGCTTGAAAAGTCGCCATGGGCCCGAGGGGTATTATATTGGCATATGAATGGCTCCTTTGGTATTCACTGGTCCAGAACGTGGAAATTATGCAAATTATATATGAAACCATAGTTCGTATGCAAGAAGAAGAACTAGCAGATACGTTTACTTCAAATGAAAAGTCCGTGTGGAGAAAGATATCTGAAAAATAGGACACCCTTTGATACTGCAATGTTTCAAACAATGATGATAATTACATATACACTTCCATAAATGACCTGATAGTGATGTAAAATCTATGTATTGAAAGCTAACTAAATAACCTTATAGAAATGAAAAGATTACCCTGACTGTTCCATTTTCCATGTAGTCGACAAAGTTCACCTGCCGTCTTCTTCTTCCCGTCTGGGTAACTTGTTGGTAAGCCAGTGTGTATGAGAAGACGAACCCATCTGTGTAACCTTGAGTCTGAATAGTGGTCACCGTAGTTACACTTCCCAGGTCTACTTGTAAAAATGGACTTGGATCACTGGCATTAAACTGCCATGCACCTTCGTTGTTCAGTCTACCTTCGAAACTTTCAAATCCCTCTATAGACGATGAGGCGGATATCTGATCGTTTGAGATAATGGTTTCGTCCGATAGTCCGAGGGACTGGATTACAACAACAAATTCCTGGGTTGGTTTGATTGTTGTCGCAACTTGTGTCGCTGTGGACGCTACAACACTGGTTGGAATCGACGTGGAGACTGCTGGGGCTGGAGTTGAAACAGTTGGTGCCGCCGATGTGACTGTTGGTGCAGCGGAAGGGACTGTCGGTGCCGCGGTTGAAGCAGTTGACGCCGAGACGGATACTTCTGATGTTGCGGTTGAAGAAGTTGGCGTCGTGGGCGTCGTGGCAGAGACTGTCGGTACTGGGGTAGACTGATCAAGTATCTCGGCTGTTGTGACTTCAATAAGAGTCGAAAGCTGATCCGATGCTGATGTTGTCATTTCTAACTTTTCTGTGGTCGTTCCATCGGTAGCACTGATGACGGTTGTATAGACAGTGACGTCTACCAAAGCTGTTGTGTCGGGTTGTGCCATGGTTGAAAGTGTCTGTGTCGTCACATCTTGACCTTGTGTTGATATTATTGTACTCGTTATCATGTCATCGGTAGAAGTAGTGGAGATCGACAAAGGACTAGTGAAGACTTGGCCCTGAGTTTGTGACTCAGTGCTTGCTCCTGCGTCTGTTGGAAACATCGACGTCTGTAATGTAGATGTGTCTACCGATGTTTGTGGTTCTTCCGTTGGAGTTTCCGGAGTAGATGCGGCTGTTGTTGTGGTTTCGACTGTTGTTCCCGATGGAGCTATGGAAGCCGTTGATGTCTCCACAGTCGTTGATTCTGAAGTCGCCGTCAACATATCTGTTGTTTGTTCTTCCATCACGGTGGATTCTTCAATGACCGAAGTCGTTTCAACGCTCAATGTTTGTGTTGACGGATTTGTTGTTGTTACCAGGGGGCTTGTTGTTGCTTGCGTTGTCACCAGAGGGGAGCTTGTTGTTGCTTGTGTCGTCACCAGAGGGGAGCTTGTTGTTGCTTGCGTCGTCACCAGAGGGGAACTTGTTGTCACCGCGGAGCTTGTCGTCATCGGCGGCGTGGTCACAGGCGAACTTGTCGTTGGTAGCTCTGTAAGACGAGTAATCCAGTTTACCAGCGATTCTGATGACAAATGATGTATTTTCACTAGTGTTCCTTGGAATGAATATTGCCAGCCGAACGAATAGATAATGATAATAATCAAGACTGGGTTATGGTTAAAATTCTAACTAAGATTGTTTACTTAACAAGTCAACTCTGATATTTGTGCATGATTAAAATTGCCTTTTTTCTGTTGCAAATATGCCCATTACCATCATAAATGATGCGTTTTGAGTTAATTTTCTGTTTTCATGTGAACGCATCATCGAGTATGACAGCAACAAGAATGTAAACGTAGAAGAATGTGAACGTTAAAGTAAACAAAAAGACCACATTTTCTAGCCTAGTTGACAGATTCATGATGTGTTTTTTTTTTCACCTGAAGACAATTATCACACCAAACCGTAGTTGAACTGCACTCTACTTCGGTCAGAGAAAGGAGTAGCAGAAATGTCATTTTCATTACTTACCATCCACTCCAAGTAGCTCTATCCTCAGTCGTGGAGCGCCGGAGAAGGTTTTCGGGTTGACGAGGATATACCGGGCGTAGATGTACGAGGTGAAGTTTTGTTGGACGATAGTTTCTCTGTCATTGTTGCCGCTGAAGATCTGAGGAAAGAAATGGTATTTGTTACTTATCAAGCTGATTGTACGTAAACACTGTGGAGCAATTCCCATACTTAGGCACGATCTAGACACAGTTTTTTTTAAAATTGTGCCTAGATTGGGCCTAAGGCTACAACAAGTTTCCTTCATCAACCAATTTTATCGAACAGGCATGACAACATGCTCAGATACCATTGTTAGAACTGCAGGTACATTTTGTAAATGTATCCTTGTGGTCGTGGTTAAATGCGTTACTTCCTTTAGTGCCCGCACGTAAAATTGGTTGGGCAGTAACGCATCATAAACAAGTTTTTGGCGAATACGTGATTCTATAACAAGTTGGCATTTTACTAACAATGTAGTCCAAACTAAAAGGAAGGGAGAGAACACATTGGAGAGGAATAATGTTTATAAACCATGATCATATGAATTTAACCCACCTTGGCGCTCCCACCATCTTCTGAGTACCCAACTAGATTTGTTGTGTTGTCCACCTGGTATATGACACTGTAGGTCTCCACGTAGCCATTTCCCTGTCCCTGGGTCTGGATGCCAAAGATGTAACGATTGTACTGTAGATCCACCGCCAGGAACTCATTTGTACCTTGTCCTGCAGGCTGCCATGCACCATCACCGTTCAAGCGGCCCCTGTACGCCTCGGATCCGCTTACTTGGGATGAAGCAGTCATCAGACCATCTGGGATGATTGTATCGTCCTGTACCCCGATGGGTTGGTACACGCCAGATGACGTCCCAGCCTCTGTGGTACTTTGTGGTTGTGTTAAAGAGGGTGTTGGAAGAGTTGTGACTAGTGGAGTTGTTACAGGGGAGATTGTTGTTGGTAGTTCTGGAAGATTGCAAACGAATTCTATGTCAGATACATAATTTCATCTGCAATAAGATTTATCTAAGAAAAATAGTTTTCCTACTAGAGTATGATAACATCAGTCGGCACCACAAGCCAGATTATCACCTAAGCAGGCTTGCTAAAGGTCATGTTGTTGCAAATTGAACCTAGTATTTCTCGTCTTAGGGCACTGTAGCCGGTCATCTTCAGGCCACCTGTATCCTTATTCTTCAGCAAAGTACCATTAGCTTATAAAATCAATTTCCTTTTAGTATCGTCACTATTGCCTCTGTGGGGTCTACAACTTACCATCGACCCCTAGTAACTCTATCCTCAGTCGTGGAGCGCCGGACCACGTTTGCGGGTTGACGAGGATATACCGGGCGTGGATGTACGAGGTGAAGTTTTGTTGGACGATAGTTTCGTTGTCGCTGTTGCCGCTGAAGATCTGAAGAAAACATACGGACTTAGTCACTTTAAAACTTATCTAGGTGATTGTGCAATTGCATTAGAATGCCGTACAATTTCTTTACGATAGCGTATGCAAGATTCCTTCATTAACTGTGTTTTCTCAAGCAATCGTGACAATCTTCTGAAATATAAAGCTTTATTAGCTGTAGGGAAATGCCTCCGTTTATGATCCGCATTTAAAAGCAAGTGACACACCATTAACACAAATTAATGGAACGAAATAGAATGAACCGATGCATCAATTGGCACCTTTCCTTGTTCCTTAACATATTAGCTTTAGGCAAACAAGTTAAGCTATAGCATTCTATTAACCTGTGGCGCAAAACAGAAGAACGAGAGAGAATAAGGGTGTTGTTACAATCTGTTACGGTAGCTCTTACCTTGGCGCTCCCACCATCTTCTGAGTACCCAACTAGATTTGTTGTGTTGTCCACCTGGTATATGACACTGTAGGTCTCCACGTAGCCATTTCCCTGTCCCTGGGTCTGGATGCCAAAGATGTAACGATTGTACTGTAGATCCACCGCCAGGAACTCATTTGTACCTTGTCCTGCAGGCTGCCATGCACCATCACCGTTCAAGCGGGCCCTGTACGCCTCGGATCCGCTTACTTGGGATGAAGCAGTCATCAGATCATCTGGGATGATTGTAACGTCCTGTACCCCGATGGGCTGGTACACGCCAGATGGCGTCTTGGACCCTGTGGTACTTGCCGCTGTTTGGGTTTGCGTACTGGAGAACATGTTGGAGGAGGTGGACTGTCCTTGGTTTGTCGTGGTTTCTGCGTCGACTGACGGAGTAGTGGTAGGAACATCAGAACTAAACGATGTTTGAGGCAGTTGTGTTGAGGATGTTGATAGTTTGGTTGTGTCTACCTGGTTCGTTGTCAGACTTGTTGTTGTGCCGATTGGAGTCGTAACAGGAGATGTCATCGGACCGATTGTAGTCGTTAGCGAGGAGGTGGTCGGGATTTCCGTAGCCGTAGTTGTTACCGGGGAGGTTGTCGGGATGAGCGGAGTTGTTACCGGGGAGGTTGTCTGGATGAGCGGAGTCGTTACCGGCGAGCTTGTTGTCACGATTGGAGTCGTTTGTGTGGAGCTGGTTGTCACGGGAGGGGTTGTGACCTGGGAGCTTGTTGTAGGAAGCGCTAGAAGATGGTATCGATATCGTTATGCCATTAACATTATAATGTTTGTTGATGATGTACTTCGTTGTGCAATATATATGCCAAAAATAATTAACCAACATCTCACACACTATTGTCAGGGTAAGACCAATGATTGAGATGATGCAAGCTAAATCAAAGACCTGATTATGCTAACAGTAGTCATTAGTAATACATTAAAAGTGACAGGTCCATAATCTGATTATTTTTGACCTAGCTGAAGACGATTCTCGTTCTAAACAATCGATCCTGTTTTTAACTTTATTTCGGTCAGAGAAGTCTTTAGCAGAATTGCCATTTTTATTACTCACCATCGACCCCAAGTAGCTCTATCCTCAGTCGTCGAGCACCGGAGAAGGTTTTCGGGTTGACGAGGATATACCGGGCGTAGATGTACGAGGTGAAGTTTTGTTGGACGATAGTTTCGTTGTCGCTGTTGCCGCTGAAGATCTGAGGAAACAAAATGTTGGAGCACATTATAATGTCAAGTGATCCGTAGTATATCATTAATATGTCTATTATATTATTAATATGCAGCGTTATGCTTAATTGATTTTTCTTCATCTATAGTATCTCATACATTCTCACTCTCAGTGATGGTGCGTGTGCAGTGCTGCCCAGTGACTATTACATATTGTGATTAGATTGTAACATATCAGTTACGAATTGTGGCTACAAAGTGAACTGCATGTCTTGTGGTTTGCATGGTTTGTTGTATTGCAGCTGTGTTTTTGATTCTGTACGATCTACTTACCGTCCAAGTAAATGTCGAGTACAAATCCAAGGAGAAATCGGATATATCTTATATCACTGGTTGCATAAGCCATGGGCAAAGAGCGGTATATATGGCCCTTTATGAGACTATGACGTGCGCTGAAGGGTTTAAAGACAAGGACAGACGAGGATATCTATCAACTGTCATTTACGAACCCACCTTGGCGCTCCCACCATCTTCTGAGTACCCAACTAGATTTGTTGTGTTGTCCACCTGGTATATGACACTGTAGGTCTCCACGTAGCCATTTCCCTGTCCCTGGGTCTGGATGCCAAAGATGTAACGATTGTACTGTAGATCCACCGCCAGGAACTCATTTGTACCTTGTCCTGACGGCTGCCATGCACCATCACCGTTCAAGCGGCCCCTGTACGCCTCGGATCCGCTTACTTGGGATGAAGCTGTCATCAGATCATCTGGGATGATTGTAACGTCCTGTACCCCGATGGGCTGGTACACGCCAGATGACGTCTCGGACCCCATGGTACTTGCCGCTGTTTGAGTTTGCGCACTGGAGAAGATGTTGGAGGCGGTAGTCTGTCCTTGGTTCGTCGTGGATTCTGCGTCGACTGACGGAGTAGTGGTAGGAACATCAGAACTAAACGATGTTTGAGGCAGTTGTGTTGAGGATGTTGATAGTTTGGTTGTGTCTACCTGGTTCGTTGTCAGACTTGTTGTTGTGCCGATTGGAGTCGTAACAGGAGATGTCATCGGACCGATTGTAGTCGTTAGCGAGGAGGTGGTCGGGATTTCCGTAGCCGTAGTTGTTACCGGGGAGGTTGTCGGGATGAGCGGAGTCGTTACCGGGGAGCTTGTTGTCATGATTGGAGTAGTTTGTGTGGAGGTGGTTGTCACGGGAGGGGTCGTTTGTGTGGAGCTGGTTGTCACGGGAGGGGTTGTGACCGGGGAGCTTGTTGTAGGAAGCGCTAGAAGATGGTATCGATATCGTTATGCCATTAACATTATAATGTTTGTTGATGATGTACTTCGTTGTGCAATATATATGCCAAAAATAATTAACCAACATCTCACACACTATTGTCAGGGTAAGACCAATGATTGAGATGATGCAAGCTAAATCAAAGACCTGATTATGCTAACAGTAGTCATTAGTAATACATTAAAAGTGACAGGTCCATAATCTGATTATTTTTGACCTAGCTGAAGACGATTCTCGTTCTAAACAATCGATCCTGTTTTTAACTTTATTTCGGTCAGAGAAGTCTTTAGCAGAATTGCCATTTTTATTACTCACCATCGACCCCAAGTAGCTCTATCCTCAGTCGTCGAGCACCGGAGAAGGTTTTCGGGTTGACGAGGATATACCGGGCGTAGATGTACGAGGTGAAGTTTTGTTGGACGATAGTTTCGTTGTCGCTGTTGCCGCTGAAGATCTGAGGAAACAAAATGTTGGAGCACATTATAATGTCCGCGATTCCTATTATATTATTAATATGCAGCGTTATGCTTAATTGATTTTTCTTCATCTATAGTATCTCATACATTCTCACTCTCAGTGATGGTGCGTGTGCAGTGCTGCCCAGTGACTATTACATATTGTGATTAGATTGTAACATATCAGTTACGAATTGTGGCTACAAAGTGAACTGCATGTCTTGTGGTTTGCATGGTTTGTTGTATTGCAGCTGTGTTTTTGATTCTGTACGATCTACTTACCGTCCAAGTAAATGTCGAGTACAAATCCAAGGAGGAATCGGATATATCTTATATCACTGGTTGCATAAGCCATGGGCAAAGAGCGGTATATATGGCCCTTTATGAGACTATGACGTGCGCTGAAGGGTTTAAAGACAAGGACAGACGAGGATATCTATCAACTGTCATTTACGAACCCACCTTGGCGCTCCCACCATCTTCTGAGTACCCAACTAGATTTGTTGTGTTGTCCACCTGGTATATGACACTGTAGGTCTCCACGTAGCCATTTCCCTGTCCCTGGGTCTGGATGCCAAAGATGTAACGATTGTACTGTAGATCCACCGCCAGGAACTCATTTGTACCTTGTCCTGACGGCTGCCATGCACCATCACCGTTCAAGCGGGCCCTGTACGCCTCGGATCCGCTTACTTGGGATGAAGCAGTCATCAGATCATCAGGGATGATTGTATCGTCCTGTACCCCAATGGGTTGGTACACGCCAGATGACGTCTCAGCCTCTGTGGTACTTTGTGGTTGAGTTGAAGAGGGTGTTGAAAGAGTTGTGACTAGTGGAGTTGTTACCGGGGAGATTGTTGTTGGCAGTTCTGGAGCAGAGCAGAAAAATGATATAACGTTATCATTTCTATATAGCAACAAAACAAAATAGGGATGAATTTGCACATTAGATCAGATTGTACAATTCCATTTAGTTTCATGAAGGCTTTTTCAAACACGTAGCATCTGTCATCGAAAAAGAGACCTCATTTGAATGATTAATAAAACATACTATAACACTTTAATTTGGTGAAGGACGGGAAGCTCGTTATGAAAATAGCTTAGTAAATCTAATGATTGACGTGCAATAAGCAAATTGTGGAAAACAGAAATTGATGTGCATATTTGATGAAATCGTTTCCAAAATTAATTCAGCTGCTTGACTTTTATCGCGCATCTTGTTACCTGAAGGTCTAAAAATTATGATAGGACTTTCACACACGTGACAATGGGAAAGGGGAATATCGATAAATATATAGATATGGTCGATTAATGAATAAATGCTATTATATCATATTAGTAAGCGGTGGGGATTCGATAATTGCATCAGTCGTTAAGATCAATGCCATTTGGCGAGGATGAAGATGTGGGGTCGTGAAAATGTAGTTTACTACTGAAAAATGAATATATCAATTTCTCTATGAAAACATTTAATTATAATGATCTTGACACCATAGAAAACATCATTAACACAACAAGCTTGACGAATACCATTTTGATACCCATCGAATCCAATTTTTTGTCTTAGAACATTACTACTGAGAAAATAGGAAGCTGATGTTTTAAAATCAGTTTTCTACTTTGGTGGCACCAATGGCAACTTACCATCCACTCCGAGTAGCTCTATCCTCAGTCGTGGAGCACCGGAGAAGTTCTGAGGGTTGACGAGGATATACCGGGCGTAGATATACGGGGTGAAGTTTTGTTGGACGATAGTTTCGTTGTTGCTGTTGCCGCTGAAGATCTGACGAAAACATACGGTCTTAGTCACGTATCTAGGTGATTGTGCAAATACATTAAAATACCGTACAATTACTTTACGATATCGTATGCAAGTTTCCTTCATTAACAATGTTTTCTCAAGCAGTCCTGACAATCTGCTTTGTTAGCTGTAGGGAAATGCCTCCATTTGGTTATGATCCGCATACTTTAAGAACAAGTGACACACCACTAACACAAAGGAATGGAACTCTAGAACGAAATGGAATGAAACGATGAATCATTTGGCACGTTTCCTTGTTCCTTTTTTATATCAGCTTTAGGCGAACAAGTAAAGCTATAGCATTCTATTAACCTGTGGTGCAAAACAGAAGAGCGACAGAAAATAAGAGTGTTTAAAAACTGTTACAAACTGTACCCGGTCTTACCTTGGCGTTCCCACCATCTTCTGAGTACCCAACTAGA
>NC_049993.1:306799-435857 GCF_000003815.2 Branchiostoma floridae | reverse complement strand
TCGTCAGCAGAGGTAACACGTCTCCTACAGTATTCATTCTCCGGAGACATTTCATTGGATTAACAGCAGCATGTTATATTAGGAGGATGATACGTACCAGAGGCTGCTGGGATATGCTTTATACTAAAGATAAGCACAAAAATTGAAAGGCATATCGAATTGCATGAATCAGAAATCTCCATACATTTGTACATAATTGTCATAAACCACTGTAACAATCCGTAACAGAAATGTCAAGCTAATTGTGGATCCAAATAAAGTCAATGTCTAATACCAGAATCATGTAACGAATATACTGCAGATTTTGGACAAGCTTGAAACTCCAGGCGAATGATTGGCAGCTCAGTACTGCAGTTTTGTGCCTCCCGGTGCCCGGGTGTCAATCATCACTGCGTGAGAGGCGTAGTCGCCGTTGTGACCAACCACAGGTGACTTGGTATCATCGATGTGGGGTGGAAGACTTTCGTCATCAGACCTGAGGAATAAATGATATCAACAATGGTGTTACTTTATACCCCCTCCAGAAAGAAATGTTTTTGACCCATAAAGGAGGTGCATGATAGAAAGCGCTCTGAAAGTAACACTATCAACATGAATGGTTCTTGAATGATGTAATGAAGTGTCTATTCCGAGTCAGAGGTATGCCATTGTCATCATTTGCAAATGTTTTCAATTCTTTGTAATTACAGTGATATAAGAGATTTGATACTTAGAAAATAAAAATAAACTTTTCACAATATCTGCAAAGTATTTTCTGTATATTTATTATTTCATTACTTTTTAAATATTCAAAATAATTGTAATAAATGTACTACAAATATTATTAGATACCCTCTCCATGACCTAGTATAGAATGTAAAAGGTAAAATAGACATGACAAACAATGGTAACAAGGAGAAATAAGACTTCACAGGAACTACATAGTCATTCGTGTTATCTATAAAGATGAGGAAAAGGTACTGAAACGATACTGAAAAGCCAGTAGGAATGACTGTCATGTACAAGGTACCAAGCGAACCACACGTATTTGAAATTATGAGCATGTGGTATTTACATTGCTGCTGACGACATCAGCTGATGTGGACTGTTTGTTTGTTTGTTTGTTTGTCTGTGCGAATGAGGTGCAGAGTAGCCAATGCTCAACCAACACCAGTAGGAAAGCACGTGTGCAAACAGCAGCCTTACCGGTTCACGTTCTTCCTCAGTATCATGCTGAGTGCAGAACAGTAAGAATCACAACCAACAGTGGGGTTGTGATTGAAGATGTATGCACTCTGATTAGATTATGGCTTGACAGACGAGGCAAATTCGCTATATGTGACTAAATTATCGTCGCTTATTGATAGCAGATGGTCTATAGGTAGAGTAGGAATAAGGACATACCTGTAAGCGTCATTATAGTGTACACTGCTGTACGTCTCATCACGCGGCTTGTAGCTGGACCTGGCTCGGGGGATTCTGTGTGGTACATACAAACGATATGTGAGCAAATGGGCAAGTTTAGTTTCTAGAAATCTAGAAATTGGTCATCTGTATCAATGTATGGTGTAAGACACTTAGAAAATATAATCTTGTATGTTTTGCTTTGGTTTCTGTCTTGCGATTTACTCTCACCACCTTCGCTCTGAGTGTTTAGATAGCATGTGTGTGTCTTTCTGTCTGTAGACATACAGCGTAACTTGAGAAGCTATAAATGGGAGCTTATGAGTACTGAGACTTTTGCATGGTCTACTATAATATCTACAAATCAAATCTATAAATCTATAAATCAAACAATATACGGTAACATACGTAAATGTCTAATACGTGTTTCATGCTACAATACAGTAGGTCTAATCGTGCCTATCATTGCATTATGAGAGTTGTCAAATCTTAAGATATTTGGTAGGTGAGTAGGCGTTAGAAAACGAAGGTCACGTTCTATAATGGGCTTCGTAATGGCTTTCTACTGTACTACAATGAAACTTTTGGTGTTGATAGGTCGTTATTTTTGAGTGGTAGATAGCTCTTAATGCAGTGATGTAGATTGTGAACCTATAGCTAGTTGTCGCTTTTATGAAACTACAGGGACCGATTTTGTTGATTTTGAAAGAAGAATAACTGAAAGAGAGGTTGACGGATCTTTATGATTTTTCAGATGTAGGTAACGTTAGTTTGCGTAATGACGTAATGATCAAATGTAAATCTGGATCAAAGATGAGGAAATTTATACATCCGATGTATTTCATGATACATGTAGGACCCTCTTTAATTGATTGATTGAACAAGTGACTGAGAAAGGAATTAACGGAAGGAATTTGTTAGGTATCAATCATGCAAATGAAGAACTAATTACATATATTAGACTTTTTCGCAGGGGGGGGTGTCTACTCACTTGTAGCTTTCCGTCGGTATCGAGCCGGATGTAGATATGTTTCTGAAACAAAATAGTATAATGTCATCAGGCGTGTCATCAGCACATTAGGGACAATCAACAGTTCATACCCGTGAATCTTAACGTCATAAGGTTGGAAAATAACTGGAGAACAAGATTCGTTATTCACATCCAGCATCTATGTGCAGCCGACGTTTCGGAGGTCCCAAACGTACAGCATGCGTGCCCAAACCGTATTCTTAGCTGGAGTTTGGAATACATGTAGTTGGATCCTGGTTGTGAATATAGAACCTCGTTATCCAGGAACACATCATAAGATGGGACGCCGGAACAGATGGATTTATCGAAGCTAGGATAACTTTTTGTGCACGTCATAAGGGCAAGCTTGCAATTTGGTCGATCACATACGCTAACGGTTGTGTCTAAACGAGTCGCAACAGTTGCCCAACGTACACAAAATGTTTACAAAAATGGCGAGTTCATTCCGAGTCGAATAGTACTCTGTGGCTTTACACACATGACACGCTGGGGGAATGGAGACGACTTGAGTCTCTGGGGGTGATCCAAGTCCACCCGGGGGAAACGCTACTTAAGTAGCAATAAGGTTTTTTTTACATACTTTTAGGTTAAATCATACATTCATTTCCGTACAAATTAAGGCAACTCTGAAAATGGTGTGTAAAGCGTGCCAAAGTGTTGTCTGGGATAGTCAATATCATAATATCATAATTCCATTGTAACTACACTACACGACAAAATGTACCACACATAGCACCTGATGGGAACATCCACCAGATAATGTGTACATCTGTCATAACACTGGACCATTAGCATCATCACCATCGATTAATGTTATCAAGGCAGCGTTCAGAAGGCAATCACATAGTATTACACGAGTCTTAGAGTTGATTTCACAACAGTTGGTCCCTTCTCACAAGGTCATGATTTGTTGTTTAGCAAAAGTGAATTTGAGAAGGTACTGAGACTGTAGACATGTCTGGGCGGAACAACAGTGCTTTCCTACCTTGTATCTACGTTGCTCCAAGCGGAGTGACCTTTAGTGAAGCGTGCGGATCTGCTGCAGGGAAACATAACATGCGTTTCCCTCATGCAAACTAGAGCTACCTTCACCTTAGGCCATACTGGGTTAGTAGCTTTTCCGTTTTGTTAGTCATCTAGCTATAGTTAGTACTACTAGTACTACGGCCTACTACCAACCCCCCCCCCCCCCATCGCAGATCAATATCATCACAAAGATGATTTCTATTTACTGTACGTTCTCCTTTTTAATACGAAATTGCCAATTCGCAATCCGATTCCAATCGTTAAACGTTAATTAACGGGAAATAGGTGATTGTGTATTAGATAACTGCGTGCATTACCGTTGAATGATTTTATTGTATTGTTAGTTACCCTCTATCAATTTAGCCTGCATGCAAGCAAGGCAGTAAACCTGGAATTGGGCGAGTCATCAGTCAAATGATCCATCACATTTTTAGAAACATTAATTGTTTTTTTTAACATTATAAAGTTTAACGATCATTCCTTAGGTGTAAGTGCCGAATATCTATTCATTTTGTGGAATATCTCACTTTCATATTTCAACTACAACGATGACAATAAAGGCCACCCCAGAAGATCCCATACCTCCACCTGTAATGTTATCTCAATACAATTAACATTTGCGACAAGGGATTTTTGTCTGTGTACCCCCCCCCCCCCAAGAAATGATCTTTTATGGTTAAATTATTCAATTCACATGCTTTTCTATTTTCAGAAAGACAACTGCAAAACAAGTCGACAGTTTTTGCCTGCCAGATGTTACGAGTAACTTGCACCATGCGTTCAACATCATCATACCTTTTCTTAGTCTTCCTGGACCTGGCCACACTCAGCCCGATGATTGCCATCAGCAGCAGCACGGCTCCTGCAGATGACCCCCCGACTATGGCGTACAGCTGCCAGTCCGCCAGCCCTCTCGTGGTGATGATGGTCTGTCCAACTGTGGTGGTTGGCGCTGCTCCTGTTGTCACTGTAATCGGTACGGATACCTCTGTGGACGCAAAAGAACCATCGTATGAGTAGAAATATCAACGATCAACGATCTTTCACAAAGTGATCTTAAACGGTGAGAGCATTTGTCATATACGTTTTCGTCAGAGGTTCATCGCAAATAAGGACCAAATACATCATGAAATCAAGTTGAATTCTATGCAGAACGAACATACTTCTCATAGCGAAGTGATACTTACCCCCTATCAGTCCGACCCTCAGTTGCGGGGTGTCGGAGAAGTTTGTCGGTTTGATCCTGAGCGTCTGCGTCACGATGGGCGTGGTGAGATTTTGCTCGACGACTGTGTTACCGTCATTATTTCCTTCAAATACCTGAGGAAAAACATCATAGTCAATACACATGGACATTTATTTCGTTACGGATGAATGCTTGAAAAGTCGCCATGGGCCCGAGGGGTATTATATTGGCATATGAATTGCTCCTTTGGTATTCACTGGTCCAGAACGTGGAAATTATGCAAATTATATATGAAACCATAGTTCGTATGCAAGAAGAAGAACTAGCAGATACGTTTACTTCAAATGAAAAGTCCGTGTGGAGAAAGATATCTTAAAAATAGGACACCCTTTGATACTGCAATGTTTCAAACAATGATGATAGTTACATATACACTTCCATAAATGACCTGATAGTGATGTAAAATCTATTTATTGAAAGCTAACTAAATAACCTTATAGAAAATGAAAAGATTACCCTGACTGTTCCATTTTCCTCGTAGTCGACAAAGTTCACCTGCCGTCTTCTTCTTCCCGTCTGGGTAACTTGTTGGTAAGCCAGTGTGTATGAGAAGACGAACCCATCTGTGTAACCTTGAGTCTGAATAGTGGTCACCGTAGTTACACTTCCCAGGTCTACTTGTAAAAATGGATTTGAATCACTGGCATTAAACTGCCATGCACCTTCGTTGTTCAGTCTACCTTTGAAACTTTCAAATCCCTCTATAGACGATGAGGCGGATATCTGATCGTTTGAGATGATGGTTTCGTCCGATAGTCCGAGGGACTGGATTACAACAACAAACTCCTGGGTTGGTTTGATTGTTGTCGCAGCTTGTGTCGTTGTGGACGCTACAACACTGGTTGGAATCGACGTGGAGACTGCTGGGGCTGGAGTTGGAACAGTTGGTGCCGCCGATGTGACTGTTGGTGCAGCGGAAGAAGCTGTTGGTGCCGCGGTTGAAGCAGTTGACGCCGAGACGGATACATCTGATGTTGCGGCTGAAGAAGTTGGCGTCTTGGTAGGAACTGCCGGTGCTGAGGTAGACTGATCGACTGTCTCGGCTGTTATTACTTCAATAAGGGTCGAAAGCTGATCCGATGCTGATGTTGTCATTTCTAACTTTTCTGTGGTCGTTCCATCGGTAGCACCGATGACGGTTGTATAGACAGTGACGTCTACCGAAGCTGTTGTGTCCGGTTGTGCCATGGTTGAAAGAGTCTGTGTCGTCACATCTTGACCCTGTGTTGATACTATTGCACTCGTTATCATGTCATCGGTAGAAGTAGTGGAGATCGACAAAGGACGAGTGGAGACTTGGCCTTGTGTTTGTGACTCAGTGCTTGCTCCTGCGTCTGTTGGAAACATCGACGTCTGTAATGTAGAGCCGTCTACTGTTGGCGAAGTAACACTCGGCCCTGATGGCGAGTCTTTGGTGGAAGTGAGCACTGTGGATGATACCTCAGTGATAGTGTTTGAGTCCAGGGTTGTGTCTTCAGGGGTAGATTCTTCAATGCTGAGGGTGGATGTTGTTTGTGGTTCCTCCGTTGGAGTTCCCGGAGTAGATGCGGCTGTTGTGGTTTCGACTGTTGTTCCCGATGGAGCTATGGAAGCCGTCGATGTCTCCACAGTCGTTGATTCTGAACTCGCCGTCAACATATCTGTTGTTTGTTCTTCCATCGCGGTGGATTCTTCAATGGCCGAAGTCGTTTCAACGCTCAATGTTTGTGTTGACGGATTTGTTACCAGGGAGTTTGTTGTTGATTGCGTCGTCACCAGAGGGGAACTTGTTGTCACTGCGGAGCTTGTCGTCACCGGTGGCGTGGTCACAGGCGAACTTGTCACCGGTGGCGTGGTCACAGGCGAACTTGTCACCGGTGGCGTGGTCACAGGCGAACTTGTCGTCAACAGTGGCGTGGTTACAGGCGAACTTGTTGTTGGTAGCTCTGTAAGATAAGACCAGCAGTCCAGTTTTACAAGCGTTTCTGATAACAAATTATGTATTTTCGCCAGTGTTCCTTGGAATACAGATTGCAAGCCGAACAAATGAATAAATAAATGATGACAATGATAATAAAGAAGACTAGGTTAGAGAATTCTAATTAAGGTTGTCAACTCAATGATACTTGCGCATGATTAGAATTACATTTTTTATAGAAAATATGCCCATTACCATCTTAAATGATGCGTTTTGAATCAATTTTATGTTTTCATGTGAACGTACCATCGAGTGTGACAGCAACAACAACAAGAAGAATGTAAACGTAGAAGAATGCGGACGTTAAAGTATACAAAAAGTCTACTGAAACATTTTCTCTGAGCTCTAGTTGACAAGTTCATGGTGTGTTCTTTTTCACCTGAAGACAATATTATCACACCAAACCGTTGTTGAACTACACTCTAACTCTGAACAGAAGGGTCAGAGAAATGAGTAGCAGAAATGCCATTTTCAATACTTACCATCGACTCCAAGTAGCTCTATCCTCAGTCGTGGAGCGCCGAGCCACGTTTGCGGGTTGACGAGGATATACCGGGCGTAGATGTACGAGGTGAAGTTTTGTTGGACGATAGTTTCGTTGTCGCTGTTGCCGTTGAAGATCTGTGAAAAGAAATGTTGCAGCACATCAGAATGTCATGTGATTCCTATTATATCATTAATATGCAGCCTTTAAGCTTAATTGATTTTGCTTCATCTATAGCATCTCATACATTCTCAGTGATGGTGCGCGTGCAGTGCTGCCCAGTGACTATTACATGTTGTGATTAGATTGTAACATATCAGTTAAGAATCGTGGCTACCAGTTGAACTGCATCTTTCGGTTTGCATGATTTGTTTGTTTTGGATTCTGTACGCTCTACTTACCGTCCAACTAAATGAAGATAGAGTACAAATCCAATGAGGAATCGAATATATGTTGTATAGCTGGTTGCATAAGCCGTGGGCAAAGAGGTGCATTTATGGCCCTATATGAGAGTATGACGTACACTGGAGGGTTTAAAGAGAAGGATACCTATCAACTGTAATCTACGAACCCACCTTGGCGGTCCCACCACCAGCCGAGTACAGAATTAGATCTGTTGTGTTGTCCACCTGGTATAGGATCCTGTAGGTCTCCACGTAGCCATTTCCCTGTCCCTGGGTCTGGATGCCAAAGATGTAACGATTGTACTCTAGATCCACCGCCAGGAACTCAGTACCTTGTCCTGACGGCTGCCATGCACCATCACCGTTCAAGCGGCCCCTGTACGCCTCGGATCCGCTTACTTGGGATGACGCTGTCATCAGATTATCTGGGATGATTGTGACGTCCTGTACCCCAATGGGTTGGTACACGCCAGATGACGTCACAGCCTCTGTGGTACTTTGTGGTTGTGTTGAAGAGGGTGTTGAAGGAGTTGTAACTAGTGGAGTTGTTACCGGGGAGATTGTTGTTGGTAGTTCTGGAAGATTGTAAACAAATTCAATGTCAGATACATAATTTCATTAATCTGTGGTATGGTCTATTTAAAAAGAATTTCCCTACTAGAGTATGATAACAGCAGTCGGCACCATCAACCAGATTATCACCTAAGTAGGCTTGCTGAAGACCACGTTGATGCAAGGCGAACCTAGTATTTCTCGTCTGAGAAAAATGTAGCGGGTCATCTTCAGGCCACCTGTATTCTTATTCTTCAGCAAAGTACCATATATGATCATTCTTTAAAATCGATTTCCTCTTAGTATCGTCACTATCGTGAATGTCGTGCTTACTACTTACCATCGACTCCAAGTAACTCTATCCTCAGTCGTGGAGCGCCGGACCACGTTTGCGGGTTGACGAGGATATACCGGGCGTAGATGTACGAGGTGAAGTTTTGTTGGACGATAGTTTCGTTGTCGCTGTTGCCGCTGAAGATCTGTGAAAAGAAATGTTGGAGCACATCAGAATATCACAGTTTAAGGTTTGCTCAGTCTTGATAAAAATCATATAATCTACCTTATTGTCTATGTGATAACAAATCATATATCTCAGGGCTGCTCGACTGCCTAGTCACCATTACAAATGAGCTAACATCTAGTGACTCGGCTGTAACATACTACTAAATAATCCACAACTAACGTTAGCAATTGAGCTGCGTGCAGATGACGTCCAATGCGGTGTGTTGTGATGACTAATTTTTGCTTTCTTTCTGAATATGTTACTTAACGTATCATTTAAGATATCCAAAGTACAGTAGAAATCCACAGAGGGCTTCAAATGATTATCTTTTGTGAATTTTTCATTTTTACTCAGTGTTCTTTAGAAGCTTTGGGGTGCATCTATAACCCTGTATCTGCATATGTTGGCACTTACCTTGGCGGTCCCACCACCAGCCGAGTACAGAACTAGATCTGTTGTGTTGTCCACCTGGTATAGGATCCTGTAGGTCTCCACGTAGCCATTTCCCTGTCCCTGGGTCTGGATGCCAAAGATGTAACGATTGTACTCTAGATCCACCGCCAGGAACTCGGTGCCTTGTCCTGACGGCTGCCATGCACCATCACCGTTCAAGCGGCCCCTGTACGCCTCGGATCCGCTTACTTGGGATGACGCTGTCATCAGATTATCTGGGATGATTGTATCGTCCTGTACCCCGATGGGTTGGTACACGCCAGATGACGTCTCAGCCTCTGTAGCACTTGCCGCTGTTTGGGTTTCCGTACTGGAGAAGATGTTGGAGGCGGTAGACTGTCCTTGGTTCGTCGTGGATTCTGTGTCGACTACCAGAGTAGTTGTAGGAACATCAGAACTAAACGATGTTTGAGGCAGTTGTGTTGAGGAGGATGTTGATAGTTTGGTTGTGTCTACCTGGTTCGTTGTTAGACTTGTTGTCGTGTCGAGTGGAGTCGTAACAGGAGATGTCGTCGGACCGATTGGAGTCGTTAGCGAAGAGGTGGTTGTCACGGGCGGGGTCATTTGTGTGGAGGTGGTTGTCACGGGCGGGGTCGTTTGTGTGGAGGTGGTTGTCACGGGTGGGGTTGTGACCGGGGAGCTTGTTGTAGGAAGTACTAGAAGATGGCATCCACATCGTTATGTCATTGACATCATAATGTTAAATTTGTTGATGATCTACTTTGTTGTCAAGTATATATGTAAAGGCAATTATCCAACAGCTCACACACTACTGTCACTGTTCTCTTTAAAGACCAATGATTGAGATAATGCAAGCTGAATCAAAGATCTGATCATATGCTAAAAGTAGCCATTCTTAATACATCACAAGTGATAGGCCCATGATCCGATTCCTTTTCACTTGAAAGCACTTCTCGTACTAAACTATCGATCCTTCTGGACCTTTATTTCGGCCAAAGAAATGTGTAGCAAAATTTCCATTTTTTATACATACCATCAACCCCAAGTAGCTCTATCCTCAGTCGTGGAGCGCCGGACCAAGTTTGCGGGTTGACGAGGATATACCGGGCGTAGATGTACGAGGTGAAATTTTGTTGGACGATAGTTTCGTTGTCGCTGTTGCCGTTGAAGATCTGTGAAAAGAAATGTTGCAGCACATCAGAATGTCATGTGATTCCTATTATATCATTAATATGCAGCCTTTAAGCTTAATTGATTTTGCTTCATCTATAGCATCTCATACATTCTCAGTGATGGTGCGCGTGCAGTGCTGCCCAGTGACTATTACATGTTGTGATTAGATTGTAACATATCAGTTAAGAATCGTGGCTACCGAGTGAGCGTAGCGAACGAGGTGGTTTATGAGGTGGTTATTGCACCTGGCCAGGGATTATCTCACCATATACACCGAGGATAAGGCGGGGCATTCACGTTAATATCATATAGCCTATCCAACCGACACTATTATTTCACAAAAATTCCTTTATAACAAATTAGCATTTTAATACATTACATAAAAAAACATTTGCAAAATATATATTGTACGATACAGTGTATATATACAAGCCATTAAACCATTTTGTCACCATCATTGGACTAATCATTTCAACTAATCAATTTAACTAATCATCCGTTTGTGAGATAGCATATCAGCATCAACATGTGGCTCATTTGCAATACAAACTAGACAGTGGGGTCCAGATAACCCCCATGCCTTTTCACTTGGGCACGACGAAGTACGTAAATACGAAGTGATTTAGGTAGGTACCGGCTCAATCACGTTAGAGAGCAATAATGAAAATGTGTATAATCAGCATAATTCCTTTCCAAGTATCCCTATATCCCCCATGTGGAGCCCCAATTAACATAACCAATCAATCATTATATTTTTGACAGTAATGCATGGTTTGTTAACAAAAAACTGTACAAAGATTTTTCACCTGTATAATTGTACGGTCCAAAAAGTGTGCGGTTATTCTAATAACCGCACACTTTTGAGGTTATGGCCTGAT
The DNA here is from genome assembly GCF_000003815.2 of Branchiostoma floridae. Classification (NCBI taxonomy): domain Eukaryota; kingdom Metazoa; phylum Chordata; class Leptocardii; order Amphioxiformes; family Branchiostomatidae; genus Branchiostoma; species Branchiostoma floridae. Next base: position 424,808 of record NC_049993.1, on the reverse strand, counting down.
AAACCATAGGAAATGGGAGCCTCTGATTGGCCAACTCCATCTGGCTATATGACAATCTACCTTATTGTTTATGTGATAACAAATCATATATCCCAGGGCTGTTCGACTACCTAGTCACCATTACACCTAGTGGCTCGGCTGTAACATACTACTAAACTAGAGTTCGGCGACCTCATACCTCCATGAAAATTTAGAGCTTTTGTAAATTTCATGCAAATGACTAAGACATTAACATAATTTATGCATGGTGTTGTTCATCATTGACAAACGTACACATGTCTCAATTATAACATTCCCATTATTAATCATAAAGCGGTTTTGCAATTTTTACATAAATTATGCAAATAAGTTCCTCATTACCATATTTAGTATCTACTTATATTCCACCTATCATAATTAACATGTGTTACATTTATTGAAGTCCAGTTATTGAAAACAATGGAATTATACAATTTCCTCATTAATTATGCAAATTAAGCCCTCATTTGCATAACATGTATATCATTAAGAACAACTTTGCCTAAGGTACCCGCATGCCTAATATGATGCCAATCCGTCAATCCTTTCTGCAGTTATCCACTTTGGAATGTCTTGACAAAAACGCCCCTGCAGTTCCAAAATTAAATGTTAGGGGGCTGAAACTTGCTCCACTTTGTCATGACACTGAAAGCTATCTACCACCTAAATTTCAAGACCACATCACGTCCAAGACAAGAGATACATAGAAAAAACTGCTATGATTGAATGTTGTCATTAATTATGCAAATTTGCTCCTATTTTGCATAATTTGTATTTCATGTTGTACAACATTGTCCAAGGTACCTACATACCAAAAATCATGAAAATCCGCTGTTCCCTTCTTGAGTTATCCTCGTCAGAAGTTTTTGACAAAAATGCCCCTGCTATCCCAAAACTAGACGCTAGGGGGCCCAAACTTATGTCACTTCTTCCTGAGCACAAGAGCTATCTAATACTCAAAAATCGTGACCATAGCATGTTCAGAACACCAAGATAGCAAAACCGGAAGTTGCGCTGCAGTACCAAGGGGAGCCGCTAGGGAGCCCAAAATCTAATCATTTCCAGCTTTCATCACACCCTACCAACACACCAAGTATCAAACCAATCCACCCAACCGTTCTTGAGTTATCTTGCTTACACACAGACAGACACACAGACACACAGACAAACGTGGGGTAAAATATAACCTCCATGACATTTCATGGAGGTAATAATCCACGACTAACGTTAAGCAATTGAGCTGCAAACAGATGTCGTTCAATGCGGTGTGTTATAATGACTAATTACCTCCATGAAATGTCATGGAGGTTATATTTATTACCTCCATGAAATGTCATGGAGGTTATATTTACCTCCATGAAAAAATGGAGGTATAGTTTTGAGTGTGTCTGTGTGTGTGTCTGTGTGTGTGTGTGTGTCTGTGTGTGTGTCTGTGTGTCCGCATATTTGTGGTCATCATAACTTGAGAACCTCTTGATGGACTACGGTGATATTTGGTATGTGGGTAGGGGTTGGGAAGACGAAGGTCAAGGTCAATTTTGGGCCCCCTGGTGTGTGACCTTGGTACTGCAGCGCAACTTCCGGTTTTGCTATCTCGGTGTTCTGAACATGCTATGGTAAAGATTTTTAAGTATTAGATAGCTCTTGTGCTCAGGAAAAAATGACGTAAGTTTTGGCCCCCTAGCGTCTAGTTTTGGGATAGCAGGGGCATTTTTGTCAAAACCTTCTGACGAGGATAACTCAAGAAGGGAACAACGGATTTTCATGATTTTTGGTATGTAGGTACCTTAGACAATGTTGTACAAGATTAAATACTAATTATGCAAAATAGGAGTACATTTGCATAATTAATGAGAATATTCTATCATAGCAATTTTTTCAATGTATCTCTTGTCCCGTACGTGATATGGTCGTGACATTTAGGTGGTAGATAGCTTTCAGTGCCATGACAAAGTGGGGCAAGTTTTAGCCCCCTAACATTTAATTTGGGAACTGCAGGGGCGTTTTTGTCAAGACATTCCAAAGAGGATAACTGCAGAAAGGATTGACGGATTGGCATCATATTATGCATGCAAGTACCTTAGGCAAAGATGTTCATAATGATATACATGTTATGCAAATGAGGAGTTAATTTGCATAATTAATGAGGAAATTGTATAGTTCCATTGTTTTCAATAACTGGACCTCAATACATATAACACATGTTAATTACGATAGGTGGAATATAAGCAGATACCAAATATGGTAATGAGGAACTTATTTGCATAATTTATGTAAAAATTGCAAAACCGCTTTATGATTAATAATGGCAATTTTATAACTGTGACATGTGTACGTTAGTCAATGATGAACAACACCACGCATAAATTATGTTAATGTGTTAGTCAATTGCATGAAAGTTACGAAAGCTCTAAATTTTCATGGAGGGATGAGGTCGCCGAACTCTAGTTTACCCTGCGTTTGTCTGTCTGTGTGTAAACAATATAACTCAAGAACGGCTCGGTGGATTGTTTTCATACTTGGTGTGTTGGTAGCGTGTGATAAAATCTGGAAATTATTAGATTTGGGGCCCTCTAGCGGCTCCCATTGGTACTGTAGCGCAACTTCGGGGTTTGCTATCTCCATTCTCCTACGCAGAGGGACCACAGTCGTGTCCAAACGACTTGTGTTACCTCTGCTTTCTTGTGCAATCAGACCAGTTAGGGAGCGCCCTACTTATAAATATTAATGAGCTTGCCCTTATATGGGCAGTCAGTCGTTGGGGATCGGGCGTAAGCATGGTGAGCAAACAAAACCATGGTAATACGTAACATGATTGGCTGATAGCTTCCCAGCGGCCTTTGCGAGACAGCTTGCGACAACAACAAGCCCAAGAAAGGCATATTCTCTGATTGGTTGACAGCTTGTTTGTGGCGACAATCATAATAACCACTGATAGGGCATGGGATAGCAGGGCACCATAAGGTAATGCCGTTGGGGACCGGGCGTTAGGAGGATGGCTATCTCGTGTTCTGAACAAGCTATGGTCACGATTTTTAGTTGTTAGATAACTCTTGTGGTCAGGAATAAGTGACATACTAGTAAGTTTGGGCCCCCTAGCGGCTAGTTTTGGTATGGCAGGGGCATTTTTCTCAAAAACTTCTGAAGACGATAACTCGAGAAGGGAACAATGGATTTTTGGTATGTAGGTACCTTATACAATGTTGTACAAAATGAAATACTAATCATGCAAAATAGGAGCACATTAGCATAATTTATGAGAATATTCTATCATAGCAGTTTTTTCAATGTATCTCTTGTCCCGGATGTGATATGGTATTGACATTTAGGTGGTAGATAGACTTAAGTGTCATTACAAACTGTGGCAAGTTTCAGCCCCCTAACATTTTATTTCGGAACTGCAGGGACGTTTTTGTCAAGACATTCCAAAGAGGATAACTGCAGAAAGGATTGACGGATTGGCATCATATTAGGCATGCGGGTACCTTAGGCAAAGATGTTCTTAATGATATACATGTTATGCAAATGAGGAGTCAATTTGCATAATTAATGAGGAAATTGTATAATTCCATTCTTTTCAATAACTGGACTTCAATAAATGTAACACATGTTAATTTTGATAGGTGGAATATAAGGTATACCAAATACGGGAATAAGGAACTTATTTGCATAATTTATGTAAAAATTGCAAAACCACTTTATGAATAATGATGGGAATCTTATTATTGTGACATGTGTACGTTAGTCAATGATGAACAACACCATTCATAAATTATGTTAATGTGTTAGTCAATTCCATGAAATTTACAAAAGCTCTAAATATTTCATGGAGGTATGAGGTCGCCGAACTCTAGTCCTTGTTTTCTTTCTGAATATGTTACTTACCGTATCATTCAATATATCCAAAGTACAGTAGAAATCCACAGATGGCTTCAAATGATTATCTTTTGTGAAGTTTACATTTTTAATTAGCGTTCTTTAGAAGCTTTGGGGAAAGAGGTGCGTCTATAACCCTGTATCTGCATATGTTGGCACTTACCTTGGCGGTCCCACCACCAGCCGAGTACAGAACTAGATCTGTTGTGTTGTCCACCTGGTATAGGATCCTGTAGGTCTCCACGTAGCCATCTCCCTGTCCCTGGGTCTGGATGCCAAAGATGTAACGATTGTACTCTAGATCCACCGCCAGGAACTCGGTGCCTTGTCCTGACGGCTGCCATGCACCATCACCGTTCAAGCGGCCCCTGTACGCCTCGGATCCGTTTACTTGGGATGACGCTGTCATCAGGTCATCTGTGATGATTGTATCGTCCTGTACCCCAATGGGTTGGTACACGCCAGATGACGTCTCAGCCTCTGTGGCACTTGCCGCTGTTTGGGTTTGCGTACTGGAGAAGATGTTGGAGGAGGTGGACTGTCCTTGGTTTGTCGTGGTTTCTGCGTCGACTGACGGAGTAGTGGTAGGAACATCAGAACTAAACGATGTTTGAGGCAGTTGTGTTGAGGAGGATGTTGATAGTTTGGTTGTGTCTACCTGGTTCGTTGTTAGACGTGTTGTTGTGCCGAGTGGAGTCGTAACAGGAGATGTCGACGGACCGATTGTAGTCGTTAGCGAGGAGGTGGTCGGGATTTCCGTTACCGTAGTCGTTACCGGGGCGGTTGTCTGGATGATCGGAGTCGTTACCGGGGAGGTTGTCTGGATGGGCGGAGTCGTTACCGGGGAGGTTGTCTGGATGGGCGGAGTCGTTACCGGGGAGGTTGTCTGGATGGGCGGAGTCGTTACCGGAGAGCTTGTTGTCACGATTGGGGTCGTTTGTGTGGAGGTGGTTGTCACGGGCGGGGTCGTTTGTGAAGAGGTGGTTGTCACGGGTGGGGTTGTGACCGGGGAGCTTGTTGTAGGAAGCGCTAGAAGATGGCATCCACATCTTTATGTCATTAACATCATAATGTTAAATTTTTTGATGATCTACTTTGTTGTCGAATATATATGTAAAGACAATTAGCCAACAGCTCACACACTACTGTCACTGTTCTCTTTAAAGACCAATGATTGAGTAATGCAAGCTGAATCAAAGACCTGATTATGCGTCATTCTTAATACATCACAAGTGATCCGATTCTTTTTCACTTGAAAGCACTTGTCGTACTAAACCATTGATCCTTCGGGACCTTTATATCGGCCAAAGAAACGTGTACCAGAAATGCCATTTTCAATACTTACCATCGACTCCAAGTAACTCTATCCTCAGTCGTGGAGCGCCGAGCCACGTTTGCGGGTTGACGAGGATATACCGGGCGTAGATGTACGAGGTGAAGTTTTGTTGGACGATAGTTTCGTTGTCGCTGTTGCCGCTGAAGATCTGAGGAAACAAAACGTTGGAGCACTAGAATGTCGGCGATTCCTATTATATTATTAATATGCAGCCTTTAAGCTTAATTGATTTTGCTTCATCTATAGCATCTCATACATTTTCGGCGATGATGTGTGCGCAGTGCTGCCCAGTGACCATTACATATTGTTATTACATTGTAACATATCAGTTAAGAATCGTGGCTACCAGTTGAACTGCATGTAAATATCTTTCGGTTTGCATGATTTGTTTTTGAATTCGTACGCTCTTCTTGCCCACTCGAGCACAAACCCAATGAGGGATCGGATATATCTTTTATCGCTTAAGTCTTAGGAATAAGTTGTTATAAGTTATTATTGCATACTATTAGTTATTATTACATAAGCCGTGGGCAAAGAGGTACATTTATGGCCCTATATGAGAGTATGACGTGCACTGGAGGGTTTAAAGAGAAGGATACCTATCACCTGCAATCTAAGAACCCACCTTGGCGGTCCCACCACCAGCCGAGTACAGAATTAGATCTGTTGTGTTGTCCACCTGGTATAGGATCCTGTAGGTCTCCACGTAGCCATCTCCTTGTCCTTGGGTCTGGATGCCAAAGATGTAACGATTGTACTCTAGATCCACCGCCAGGAACTCAGTACCTTGTCTTGACGGCTGCCATGCACCATCACCGTTCAAGCGGCCCCTGTACGCCTCGGATCCGTTTACTTGGGATGAAGCAGTCATCAGATTATCTGGGATGATTGTAACGTCCTGTACCCCGATGGGTTGGTACACGCCAGATGACGTCACAGCCTCTGTGGTACTTTGTGGTTGTGTTGAAGAGGGTGTTGAAGGAGTTGTAACTAGTGGAGTTGTTACCGGGGAGATTGTTGTAGGCAGATCTGAAGCAAAGCAGATACATGATACACGATATATCCTCTATATAGCAACAATACAAAATAGGAATTAATTTGCATAATAGATCAGATTAATTGTACGTTTCCCTCGATGTTCATTAAGGCTTTTTCAAACAAGTGGCATCTGTCACCGAAAAAGAAACCTCATTTGAATGACCGATAAGAACATACTATAACACTATAATTTGGTGAAGGACGGGAAGTTCGTTATGAAAATAGCTTAGTAAATCTAATGATTGACATGCGATAAGCAAATTGTGGAAAACAGAAACTATTGTGCATATTTGACGAAATCGTTTCCCAATTCATTCAGCTGCTTGACTTTTATTGCGTATCTTATTACCTGAATGTCTAACAATTATGATAGGACTTTCACACCACACGTGACATAACGTTATGTCACTGGGAAAGGGGAATATCGATAACTATATTGATATGGTTGATTAATGAGTAAATGCTATCATATATCTATGAAAACAATAATTGTCTTGACACCATATTCAACATTATTAACACACCAGGCTTGACGAATACCATTTCGATACCGATCGAATCCGATTTTTTGTCTTAGGACATTGCTACTGGTTAAGTAGGAATTTGATGTTTTAAAATCAATTTTCTACTTTGGTGGCACCAATGGCAACTTACCATCCACTCCAAGTAGCTCTATCCTCAGTCGTGGAGCACCGGAGAAGTCCTGAGGGTTGACGAGGATATACCGGGCATAGATGTACGAGGGGAAGTTTTGTTGGACGATAGTTTCGTTGTCGCTGTTGCCGCTGAAGATCTGCAGAAAACATACGGACTTAGTCGCTTATCTAGGTGATTGTGCAAATACATTAGAATGCCGTACAATTTCTTTACGAAAGTGTATGCAAGTTTCTGCTGAAATATAAAGCAATGTTAGCTGAAGGGAAATGCCTCGGTATGGTTATGATCCGCAGGCTTTAAAGACAAGTGGCACACCGTTAACACAAAGGAATTGAACGAAATAGAATGAACTGAAATAAAATTAACCTTCTTTGTTCCTTTTTATATCAGCTTTAGGCAAACGAGTTAAGATATAGCATTCTACTAACCTGTGGCGCAGAAAAGAAGAACGAGAGAGAATAAGAGTGTTTACAAACTGTTACGGTAGGTCTTACCGTGGCGCTCCCACCGCCAGCCGAGTACAGCACAAGATCTGTTGTGTTGTCCACCTGGTATAGGATCCTGTAGGTCTCCACGTAGCCAACTCCCTGTCCCTGGGTCTGGATGCCAAAGATGTAACGATTGTACTCTAGATCCACCGCCAGGAACTCGGTGCCTTGTCCTGACGGCTGCCATGCACCATCACCGTTCAAGCGGCCCCTGTACGCCTCGGATCCGTTTACTTGGGATGAAGCTGTCATCAGACCACCTGGGATGATTGTGTTGTTCTGTACCCCGATGGGCTGGTACACGCTAGGTGAAATCTGTGCATCTGTAGTAAAAGGGTAAGAGATTATTCATGGATATAATCTGTCACATATGCAGAGTGGAATCATGGAAACTGAATTCACCTCTACTTAACTGGACGTCCGATTCACTATTTACCTATCTTGCATGTAAATATTACCGAGCTTGCCTTATTAAACCAATCAGCGCGCAGCGCCATTGAATTTAAAATGTCTAGTATGGCGGGCATGCAGGTTGATGAGAGGATGATGGTTTCTAAGTATTTTAAGGTAGTACTCGGTGATTCATCAGCAATTGTTCTGAACCCACAGATCATAAGGATCTCAAGGCTGGAAGCTTATCAAAATAATTTTGACAGGGAAAGTACCGCTGAAGTGCCCTGTGCAACAGACGATCATGAATATCAATGGCCTTGCCATATTCAGAACAAGATTTCCCTTTGGACAACACAAAGTTGTCTTTGATTACCTTGTGTTTTTCTAACAAAAGGGTATACATGGTTCAAATTTTCAACGACAACTCTTCACCTTTTTCAGGATCAATACAATAACTTCAGAATGTTAACTGGCGAGAGCTACAGACAAGTGATGTTATTAACACGTGATCTTGCGGCTAAAGTTCTGTTTGATGCCCAGTATTCTGACTTTGTCCAGTGAAAAGTTATGACCAGATGATTCAATGTGGATGTGTTCAGAAACATCCGATGCCAGCGAGCTGTTTCTCAGTGAGCATTCTGTCTCGCCAGTGTAGGATGCTTCGCAAGTTCCTTTCTTTACAGTTCCCTGGCACGGGATGTGCTATACAACGCCGCATTTCCCTTCTCTGACGGTTTTGTCCTTCGGTGCCACGAGAAGCTGTCATAGTGTGTTATTAGTTTGAAGCAGGTATTCACAGATATTCCGTGTGAAGCAAATATTCTGCGTATTGATCCTGACGAAGGCGACAGTCGTTTGGATCCGTGTAATACCTTTGTGTTGGAAGAAAGTCCATTGTCACTTGTATATCCACTATTTTTATACCATGTACTTGCAATTACCCTCGGGCACAAACTTCTTCTATAGTATACTTAAGTTGTCTTTGAATGACTGGCAGCTGGTTAGTGGTGACGCCCATAATGGTGTAAATGAGATGGCAAGCAAGCAGAGTCGAGCAAGCAGAGTCGAAGTAAGCGGACTTCTATGACGCGGGTTCGAATCTGTACATAGAGTATGACACTTAGAAGGAAACTGCTTTCAAACATAGTTACAGCGAGACCTAAAGGAATTGAATCATAAGCGGATCCCGGTCATGCATATACATCGAACTACACAACTATAATGACATGCAGCGTCAATCACAGGATAGCAGTAGTCCACTGCGTTCTGCTGATGCAGTGGTAAATCACAGGATAATCACAGTTCACTGCAGGTAACAAATTGTTCTAGAGTCGCATGGTTTTCCCTTCTATCTGCTGATAGGGTGAAAGGGTATAGCAGATCCATCTGTTTGATCCTGGGCGATTTTTCCTATTCTAGCACCTCGCCGCATCTTATACCCATGGCTGGGACAGGGTTCTTCTTTCTGGGAGCTATCACAAACCGTCAAACTGTCGGCAAACTGACCACAGACAGGTACTCTCCCCTAGCCCTATCGCGCGATGACCTGTAATGTATCATGTTACTACAGCTTTATATGCGATGTACGTGACAAGGTCTTTCCCACAAAATGTTTCCGTGACCACGGATAAGAAGTTTTCATGATGGTATCTATACACGCCTGTTACATTATAATCATGTCTTGTACTATTGTTATTATCATCATTATTGTTATAACAATTGGGTGGGTCAACTATCCTCTCTTTGGAGCCAGGGGCTGAATTGTAAGGAGCTTACAATCGGCGGGGCTCAATCACAAGGGTCCGGGAGAGACTGTACTAACTCAGGTGACCTTAATGCGCTAAATACGTGCTGTTCTTTTCTCGCCTTCTGCACTGTTAGCTCAGCAAATACTGTTCCGTGTGGACTGTGGCCAGTATAACATGTGACTCGGGTAACAAAATGACACGTTTTTATTAACGTAGAGTCAGTAAGCCAACTATCAGCAGGTACCCCCTGAATGGATTATCTCGTCTAAATTATTCCACGCAGTACAGACAGGGCAGTACAAAAGAGCGTGTGCACACTTAATTCCAGTCCTACGACCAGCCCAAATATGGTATCCCAGGGTGCGGTATTTGCCAAAGCCATTTGTTTCAGAGGTGGTGGATAAATGTTAGTAAAATCACAACCGTGACTGTGATTTTCTTACTGTATCTTTAAGGTTTAGCTTTACACTTCGTCTCATTTTGAAGACAACATTTCATTTGATAGATAATCCATGCCGTGGCATTTAACCCTCAAACACCCGAGTGGGGTCCGTTTGGACCCCAGGCGTACATTTTGCAGTGCCATTTGAACATTTTTCATCTGAAGAAAAATTCCTTCCGTGACTTTGTCAGCCAACATCTTCTATACCTTCTCCTAAGTTTTCATAAAGATTGGTACAATACTGTGGAAGCTATAAAGAAAGTCTGTGATCAGTCCGTCTGGGGTCCAAACGGACCCCAGCAAAAAAGTGTAGCTTTTGAAACAAACTTTTGACTCTAACTCCCTAACTATTTATCGTATGACCACCAAACTTTCAGAGCATAATAAACATGTAAAACTAAATCCTCATAAAAACTTATGTGTCATCACCATATAATATGACGACATTATGACGTCATTAAGCTGATAAGGGCGGCCATCTTGGATGTTGACTAATGACGTCATGAAATTAGCATAAATTATAAATTTTGAATAATGAAAATAGCATTGAATTTCATAGAATTTTATTATTGTAAGAAAACAAGCATTGTTTACCAAGAAAACCTTGTTTAAATCGAAATTGGCAAATTTTGGCAAAAATATGCCTGTCATAATTCCGTTGCCATGGCAACCCCAAAAAATGATAAATTTATTTTATTGACAAAAAAAATTGGCTAACAATATTTTGTGATATATAACCAAGTTTCGTAGCTTTAGCACTAGCCGTTCATGAGTTATGCGACATGAAGCTTTCTGAGGGCCTCAAAATTCCCCTGTCTGGTCAGAATGGGTTTAGTGCAAAACATGGTCCTTCTGATCTTTTGCATAAATTATGATAATGAGGTGGAATTAGCAACACCTTAACATGTCGAAATATTCCTCTTACATTGACGAAGCAATGTATGTACAATGATCACCGATAGGAATTGGAACTGAGATTTTATGAACAAAACATTTTGGGGTCCGTTTGGACCCCACTCGGTCATTTTAGTCGCAAAAAAAGGTCGGGTGCTTGAGGGTTAAGAGCCAGGTGAGCAACACTAGTACACTCCATCAATCAACCGTTCGCTGGTATGAATACAGTCTGTTGCGTAGCGGCTACAGACGCCGTGAGTTCTCGCCAGGTTGGGCTGCCCTGGGCGTAGTCCCTCTAGTCGGTTCTAGAGACTCTCGGCTCTTGGAGTGATGATTTGTAAAATATACTACAGCATTGATAAGATTGACTGTCGTTCAAGTATTTTTATGAATACTTCCCTCATACCAATGACCAAAAGGAAACGATTCACTATTTTAGTGTCTAGTTAGTTACTGTCACTGTCACACTTTGGTCTTACAGTTACTAATTGATTGATATTATAGCCCTTGAATGGGAGCCCGGGGAAAGGTATGGAGATGGAATTATCTAGCGGTTAGTTAGCGTTTGGAAACGATACTCTCATCAATGCTCAGCGGAAAGTAAGCTTTGATTCTTTTAAGCAGTGGATACCTCCTCCCTCGATTTTTTTTTGCAAAACACTGCAAATATACATTGTTTTGAATACACAAGTAACAACATATTATATCTTTATCACAAAGAAACAACGAAACGAGGCATTTATAATCCGGTCGCTGAATAGTGTCTCATAAGCAAACCCTAATTGCTTATAGAGTATGGTTTTGATTGAAATAATTGCCAAAGATCTAGGTTTGTTTAATTGGCCCCAAAGTAAAATGAGTTGGCAAGGCTAAAAGGAATCCTATGGAATCCAATGGATTTGGGACCACGCAGACACGCCGTAGCACGTTAAGTGCATTCAGAACTTTCTCTGCGTTCGGGCTGCGGATTCACTCTCAGTACGTTTAATTCCGTAGGATTTCGCACGGAGGCGGTACTTACCACTTACGGATCCCAAAATATTGCCCACATTTTTGCAGGTACACAGCACGCAGTTACACGTGCGGCGGGTTGCGCCCTTAGTATAGGAAACGGCACTAGAGGACTTTGTAGTAAGGTCCTTTACTTTAGTTGACGTGTGGTACAAGCTACCTCCTCGATTTCCATCATTTAAAGGCATGCAGGTACCTTAGGCCAACTTAATTTGCATAATTTATGAGAAAATTTTATAACTGTATAATTCAATTGCTTTCCATGAGTAATTCATAGCAGGTGGAACATAAACAGATACCAAACATTCATTTGCATAATAAATACAAAAATGATCGAAAATGTTATAAATGATATGGACTTTATGCTTGTGAGTTGTGTTACATGCGTAAATTATGCAAATGTTTTGATCATTTGCATAACATCTATTTCATTGAGGTGTGATGTCTCCGAACTCAAGTGAGAAATATATCTTAGTCATGAAAATAGAAAGAACTGAGAGTAGAGTATATATTTTGCCTTAGACCACATTTGCTCCCATAGGGCCAATTAAATAGTTAAACATCCGGAGGCCGTTCCCGAAAGACAAGCATTTTTGATGTCATATATCTTGATATCTTGACAACGATTGATCTCAATCTGATTCTTAGAATACAACATTCTACTTGGCGGATAAAACTGTACTAGATACAGCCTTGCGTCCTTCCTTTGAGGCCATCCAATATTCCCCCCTGGCCACGCTAGCGCTGCTGCAAGAACAGCGCGGCTAATCTTATCAAACACAGAGGCTTGGGTCGAACACGGCAGCCCCCCGGTATGTGAAGGTTAACACGTCCATCATTCACAGCTATGTGAAGTTAACACACCCATGATTCACAAAGGCCGCTCCAGCAGGCTGAACATAATCCCGGCAAGTGTGCCCGGAATGACTGATCGGCTGTTTGCGTACCTGCTAATCGGCTGTCCGTGACGTTTGTTACCTGACGTTACCCCTGAGTGGGTACGACCTAGAGCCGTGCCAGGTATGAAGTGGCGCGGGTGTCGGTCCTGTCTGCGCGTAAGATAACACCTGACGATGACTCAATTTGAGTTAACGCAATTTTGCATATATTACTTACTTACTAAAGAGTCTCTTTTCTCGCGCGCGTGTGTGTGTGTGTCTGTGTGTGTCTGTGTGTGTCTGTGTGTGCCTGTGTGTGTCTCTGTCTGTCCGGGTGTGGGTGTCTGTATGTTCCCACCTTCAGTATCACAATTTGTCGGGTACTTGTGGCCAGGCATGACCGCCCGCCACTGGTATAGCCTTCGCACGGCCACGCCTGTTGTTATTGTTTACACTGCACGGTGTGCGGCAGTGTCCGATAGGGCAGTTGACGCAATACTCTATCGGACATAAGAAAAGGGGTAAACGGTACTATGTAAAGGGGATGGGGCTGGGAGTGCAACCTTGTGAATGATATGATAGGTACTGTGTAGTATTTATCATCGATGAATGTGAAAGCAGTTTCTGACTGTTTACCAGATGAAAGAAGAGCCACGCGCAGAATGGAGGTATAAGCTACTAAGCAAGAAAGTAAAGATGACGACTACGAAATAAACGCCCTATAGATGGTCCTAAATGTCACAGTTGATATGCCACTAGACCTTTTTTCTGCACTCTGAAGTAGTTTGGCTACCCTAAAGAACACTGCACGGTATAGACATCTTGCTCGTGTGTCTCCTGAACGTGATTATGACTTGCAATTGCGGAGCAGGATTTGGGTTTCGAAGCTGTAATAACGTACTGCAGGGATGGGCTGGGTGTTAATGTTAATACAGAATTATGAACAATGTTAAATTAAAACAGAAAAGCTAATCTGAAGAGCCCAAACAATCATGTGTGCCGGATGTACGGCTTAGAGGTACAGGAGAAGACTTTCTTCCCCCCAGCAGTCTTGTCAATAAGCTAACACAACAGACATTGTATCGTCTCACACACCAGATGTAAAGTTTCCCATGTGCATTATCCATGTCAACAACTTAGCAACATACGGTCACTGTAAGGAGGGAGGGGACACTATTATTGTCTGGATTAAGTTCAAAGGGCGTTTGTAATGTGTTTACGTGTGTTTATTCTCTCTGCTGAACTATTCAAACCGTAACCTGTGAAAATCAAGTGACCACAAATCGTAAAATATTGATTAATCCAGAATCGACTTTTAAAAAACCGGATGACTTTGATCAGCAGGTCGTTAATTTTACGCCCCTGATTAGAATCTGGAGGAATACATTTTGTCACTGAAGTTAACGTGTCAGCACCGGTCTCTGAAACAACCTGTTTTCCTGACCTGTTTCTTTAACACAGACTTACTAGTAAATCAAACAGTCCCTGTGTCCTGTCCTAACAACTAAGCAGCTTATCGCGTCCCCCATGCTGGGAGGGTGTCTAGTGGTTTACATTGGATCCCTGCTGCATAATCCTATCAATGTTTTATGGGGTGATTGTTTGTGTAATTATTATTTTTATAGTCCGAATGTTAATGTAAACGATATGTGTTTTTTTTAACCACAGCAGGTCATGTAGGCGCCAAGTCTCATGTATCCATGCCAACGAACCACTAGCGCGACGTTATGTACCATAGCAGAAATAAGCGTCCTGGTCTGAACAACTTTTAAACTCTGAAAAACCCTCGGACATACATCTATCTATCACTCCCAGCTAATTTCCTTTCAAGAAAATTCGAGCTCGTCTGAAGTGTGTTCCAACAAGCGTCAATTATTAGCAGTGTTGTTTGGACTTACCTGCATGAAGTAGAGCAGAAACGACCAGTAAAAACCAGAGGAGAGCGGACCTCTCGCATGGTAAATCCATATTCCAGAGTCCAAGCGAATTATGGCCTTCTTGTACGTGTGTCAGGGTAGATGAGAGGTTTTCTAAAAACGAACAAAGCTTGTGTCCAACTGGTGACTGGTACTACCTTTCCCGTAGCAGAGCGAACAGTGGGAGATGACGCTTGGTGACTTTCTATATGCCCAGTGAGGCACACCGCCCATTTTGCAAACACAGCTTGAAGGGTGTGGACGGGTGTGGTCCGAGGATGTCTCTTCAGCAAAGAGCCAATCAAGTAACACCTCCCTTTTCATACACCGCTGACGGCTAGCCACCTGTAAGGTTAACAAAGCGGTGTCCTCATTGGCCATCCGCTATAGGCATCTGAAAGAGTATGCCCTATACGAGACCAATCACGGACGCTGTATTATATATCGTGAATCCACTGACCCCTGTGATTCATTGACAGGGAAAACATTGAAGATAGTTTGTCCATTAGTCAGGTGAGGAGCGTCAGCATGACCGCGAGGTCAACTCAAATCACACATTGTCGAGTCACCAGGCTAGCGACATCTTTCAGTTACACAAATGATACGGTCTCAATGAACTTTGTAAAGAGAAATAT
Organism: Branchiostoma floridae; assembly: GCF_000003815.2. Taxonomy (NCBI): domain Eukaryota; kingdom Metazoa; phylum Chordata; class Leptocardii; order Amphioxiformes; family Branchiostomatidae; genus Branchiostoma; species Branchiostoma floridae. The sequence goes on along the minus strand of NC_049993.1, from coordinate 409,478 downwards.
GTGAGGGCATGCATATTTGCAATAAACTGGATACTTGTCACTAATGTCAATATTTTTCTCAAAGGCTCACAATTATGTGTTTATTCAACGGCTCGGTCTGACCAACATGGCCCTGACGCCGTTCTTTGTCATCATGAATCAATACTTAATGCTCAAATGTTTGGGAGACTTTATAATTACATGTAATGTCTTCAAGCCGATAAGGGGTCTGAAAAAAAGCTAGATCTTCTCTCTGCCACTTGTGAACTTTTGTATTGTAGCCTCCACACAACTTACGTTACATGCGCACAAGCTACTCGCAACCTAGTTTGAAGTAATTCAATCCGATCTTAGGTGATATCCTTTGGACAACAGGAGCTCAAAAAGCCATGGCATATCGACTAATGGATCTGAGACGGAATGAGGGCATGATGTAAGGGACACTCATGTGTTGGCGAGTTACCTGACTTTTAGATTGAAAGGCAAAACGAAGCATTCACCAAGATGAGTCTTACTCCTCCCTGTGTAGTCTGGTTACCCCTGGAATAGTCACAGGCGTCAACGACCAAGAGGACAATCAGCTGGCATGGCCGACCCTTGTGACGACATAGCCGTCACACTCGCAGGGGCGTGTTTCAGCACCATGTTGATTACAAGGTTAATGACCTCACTATCAAACTTTTTCTCTGCCAAACTTCTTGAGCTTTACAGAAATGAAGGACCACCACGTACGGTATTAAGGCAAACCTTGCTTAATGACGTTCATGTCATAAACAGCCTAATAATAGTGGAGCTTCTTTTGTCCCGTAACGCCCTACTTGTGACGCCATGTCAGGCAGAATTACAAACCGCTAGGTCACTACAACCACGCCCAAGGAACCAAAGATGGCGGGTACCCTCCACTCCTGCATGCAGACATAAGCAGGCTGAAATGGACACTTGAATTAAAATGGAAACGATTTAGATGGTGGTAGTCATGTGTACTGTGCGATAAGGACGCCAAGATGCAAATGATTTCTCATCACGCTTATGTACGTTCTTGATACGCTGATGTATGCTCTTGATCAGAAGCCGTGCTATTTCTAACCCACATTCTTCAGTAACAAGAAGATACGTGTGTTTAAACATCAAGCATAATGTCGGGTGACAGACCCTGCCATGGGCACATGAAACATGATTACCATCTTCTTCCCAGCCACAATGTCCAAGTAGTTAGAGACCCGTTTCGTTTGTCACCTTACAGACGTCGTATTTGCAAACAGAACAATACTGGCTGTTTTGTTCTATCTGTATAATGCTGTTTTGCATTCTAGGCTAGGGACCGTATTGTCCGAGTTGTTTACTAACACAACGCCTGAGTTATTTTCATTGGAGCAGCACGTCGTATCCAGACCTGCAGGTGAACGGAATCCTGTAGAAGCTTAAAAACCCACAGCACTATTATCATGTATGTTGAAATTTTCAAGAGACCGCGTGGCGCGAGGTCTCGGGTTCAAATCCTGCCCTGTCATCGATCTTGTGCCCTCGGGAAAGGCGCTTAACACGGCTTTCCTCACTTTACTCAGGTGAAAATGAGTACCCAGCTTCGAGTTGGGCCGTCCCTCGGATAGGACGTTAAATGGAGTTTCTGTGTATCGGGAGAGCCACACCCCGCGCACGTTAAAGAACCCCCACACGTGCGATGGTGCGATGTGCGATGGAGCAAATCCTTCTGTCTGGGGTTGGTGATTCAGTTCAAACAAGTGACCGTAGGTAACATACTCTGTGACCCAATTATGTTTAATGCCGGTGGTGATGTTTTCTGTGGTGTATGACAAAACTTACTTAAAAGCTAACATACCTATCACTGCCAAATTTAAAACACAGTCCTGTACGCATCAACAGCAAAATCAGCGTCTCAATCGAACGACACCAAGTAAAAACAACCACGCACACCTTTTTAAAAAGTGGGGCAGTGACAGCTGTGGAGATAACTCCATATTTGCTTGGAGAAAAGTAATCGCCAAACTCCATCGCCCATAGGCCAGCTGTTCCACAATACCAGGGAAATAGAGGTGATTTCTCAAAGTATTACATCGATAATGAAAACAGCTACCGCGAAAAAAAAATCCCAAGGATCAAACACATTCTAACCATAAAATGCATATGACTATCAACCGCGCAAAATGCTAACAGTATGCTATATCAAACCAACCTCAGTACTGGAAACGCAAAGCCCGAAGGAGATGGCATAATCTGACGAGGACAACATTTGCTTGACGATATTTAAAGCTTAATGCGCGATCATAACGAAGACCTGAACCACTTTACCGGACAGCGTAGGGGTGAAAACTGAAATTATTACATCCACGATAAATACAGCTACCGCGAAAAAAAAGAACGTGCATCATTTCGCAACGGAATACAGATGACATGCCAAACAACATACGATTGCGGCAAACGGAACATAGAGTTATAGGTGCGAACACTCAACGCATAAAGTGATTACAAGACTCTGTTACCCTCCAGTCACAGAGTAATTACCCAGATGGAGGCCTGGCGAACCTCTGTTTCGTATCAGCCACATGGTGATTTACATCATTCACCCGGACGGGAGACCTGGCGCATCCCCGTCTTGTAATTAGCCAGCCAAAGGGTATGTCACCCCGTCGTGTGTAAGCTCGTCGACCGATGATGATGATGAAATTTTCAAGGGGATATAGCAGTAATGTATTGTATGTGAAAGTCAAAAGTTGCGTTTGGAACGTCTGCTGCACAAGGTAGTATGGGATCGTCAACCGGTGACAACCATTGTCCCACCACCGTTAAGTTACACCGTAGGTAAAAAAAACATTTTTAGTGTCGTTTTGATGAAGTAGAAGAAACTAGAAGGATATGATTAAATTTGTCACATTTTGCAAATATATAGGTCATCTGAAACTCTTTACAAAGTACATTTACCTCATAAACCGATCTTGCTCGCCATACCGACCAATAAAGCTGAAGATATCTGCGTGGTATATACTAAAGCTCACATTTTCTTGATCAGCTTTGTTGAAAGCCAAAGCTCGCTGTTGATTCGATAACATGGAGGGTATTTTCGCGTGCATTAAATTCCCTCCGTTTCTGAAAACAAACAAATGTCGCACCGTCATAGAATGCCAAAACCAATTTCAACGTTTCAACAAGTGACTAAGAAGAATATGTGAAAGAACAAGAATGAAGAATGGGTTATTCTGTACACCATACTCTGTTCAACTATTTGTCCGACCTTTCCAACCGCATGATATCATTCATATGATTGAAATAATATGGCCTGATAGCTGGTGTATTTCCCGTCTGTCACTCGTTCTCATTGAAATGTCAGAAATGGCATTTTTTTTGTTCGAAAAATAAATCGGCTTTACTTTTTTATACACCTCGTGTTCTGGACATGCTGTGGTCGTGAGTGGTGGCTAGCCTTTGAGGCAGAGAGTGAGGGCTGTGAGTTTGGGCCCTCCAGTGGCTTTTTTTGGGAATTCGCGCCGGTTTCCTTCCGGATGAGACTTTGGACGAGGATAACTCGAGAGCGGTTTCAAGATTGAAGCAATTACTGGTCACCATATTGGATCGTCTAGTGTTAGGAGTCTGCATGGGGACGTTCTCAATCAATACCTTCTTTAGTCCACAGATGACTGTACGATAAAACTGATAGATTATAGCATAGCACAATTCCATCATTGTCAACTTACTTAGTATAATATTTGTGTACTAAGTGTTTTTTCAGCCTCAAATTGCTTCAATCTTGAAACCGGCTGACTTAAACTCCAAATAACTGGTAAATACTTAGGACCTGCTTTGTTTTCATTAATGCATGCGACGCCGTTGTCCCCATGTACAGTGTATATTAGAGCAGTTTGAGGTTGTTTGTGGTGTTTCGGTAGACCCCACAAACTTGCAAAATGAAGTAATTTCATTTAATGTTGTGACCGGTCCGAATCACTCTCAGAAGTGTCGAGAGTGGTTCCTTGGCGCTCTGACTCGTTTGACATTTTCGAAAGTACATTCGAATTCTCTTTGACAACATCAGCGAAAAAAAATATTTCACCTGATTCTGCTATCTGTTTTGTGGGTATTTGTCGAAGGTAGCTTCACAAGAGTAAATCCCCAGGAAAGTGACAAACATGACAGTTGAGCTTAACAATTTGTCTATTTAATAAGTGATGAGAAATATATTTTCCAGTTTCCGATGGTGCAAACACACCCCGAAACGTACATAGAACGCACTATGAGCCACTATCTAAAGAACATACTCGGAACGCAATGCCCCCACACAGGGGATGTTAACAACTACTATGGACTTTGCTCAGCAGATGTTTATTTTCTCGTATGTGATCCATCCAGCTCGACCAAAACTCCGCTAGAACCAGGCAACAAGTAAACGGAAAAATCCCTTCCAGGTGAACTAAAATAGTAATCAAATGTAATAGAAATTACAGAACGATATTTAAGATTAGATTCATTGGGACAGCAGTGTATGCCATTTTCGTTTTGCTTAAAGAAGCGTGACTACTATTCAAGACACGCGCACGCACACACACGCACGCACACACACACACACGCGCGCGCATGCACGTACACACACACACACGCACACACACACACATGTAGGTACATATACACACACACACACACACACATATGCAGGCACGTACACACACACGCACGCACACACGCACACACACACACACACACACACACGTAGGTACATACACACACACGCACACACACACATACACACACACACACACACACACACACATGCAGGCACACACACAGCCGGCTTCCTTCACTTGAAAGAAGGTTTTAAGTGACGTTATCTATTTGCGTGATTTTCGTGTTCACCCCTCCCATTAGACACACATGTCCTGTGTACCGTGACAACATAGCACAGTGGCAACCCATGAATGGTGTTTGTCCACCTTCTAAAGCAAGGTGATAACTTGTCGAAAACACTCCAGTCACAGATGACACAGTTGAGTTGTTGTACACATGTTTGAATTTTTTATAGATGACGACTTCAGTATTAATATTCACATACATAATCATCTTCGCCTAGATGTTTATGTTTTTAGCAGGTTGTGTTTTGCAAGAGGGTATCCGATGGTTTGTGATGATACTGAATTGGCCAGCGGGATTGCGGTGTGACCACATATCTGTTTCCATTATGTCCAGGTAATCTATTATAACACCAGGCAGTAACCAAGGTAGTGCCCTAGCCTCTGCTTGGAGAGCTGGTTGAGTAGCTCTTGACAGGCGACCAGCATGTGTTTGTCTATAATACTGAATTACCTGAAAATGAAGTGTCCAAAATTTATATCATCGGGACCTACGGAACAAAACACACAGGCAAAAGCAGTTTGGAGACCTTATACTTCCGAGAAATATTTGGAGATTTTTAAAGAAAAATTAAAGAAATTTCTTACACATTTGCATAATCCATGCATGGCGATGTTCATGTTTACATTATCTAGTTAGTGTAGAACTAGTAAGCCCGCAGTAATAATATTCACCCTTACTTAACTTGAACATGTGGATGAATTTCCTAGCCTTTACCATTGAGGAATGATGTTATTTTCTAGTCAATTATGCGAAATAGGTCTTCATTTGCATAAGTGATATCTGTCAATATTTTTCTCCGTCTCAGTTACATGAGAGTCCTATCATGAAATACAATGGGTCTATAAACTTTCATCATTGATTATGCCAACTATCTCTTGATTCACTTAATTTGTATCTAATTCCAGTGCAACATCCCAGCAGATATACAGCATCCACAACACACTGTCATCTGATACCCTCTATCCATGACATATATGTAGACTATACCATTCCATACCAAGGGGGTTTGACTGCAGTACCGCGATCAACCGCCATAGGGCCATAAACCCTTTAGAACGGTTGGGGTCAGAACGCCTACTTACGTACCAAATATCACCACAATCCATCAACAGATTCTACAAGGCCCAATTTACACATACCCACCACCTACAAATCAACACCACAGCTTTAACAGGTCCAAAGATATGATACAAAACGTGCTGCTGCAGTACCAAGGTCGAGAAATAGGGGGCACACTATCATACACTCATGTACCCACCTACCAAAAACTATTGCAATAGTATGGCAACAATACTTCCAAACACTCGTCGGAGGTCACTGATCTTCACCAGGACGTTATGCCATATCGAGATGCAATCGTGCGGCAGTGGTATCTATGAGTTACCCTGTGTCTGTGATTGTGTGATGTGAAGATGGAGCCGTGGTAAGTACATCTCATTCGAAATGATACTATTGCGGGCTAACTTTTAGAACTTGCTGATTCAATTATATGGTTGACATCAGCAACTTTCGGCCGTTTCCAAAAATAGACGTTTTCGACACAGTTACTTGATAGGACAGAGCTTGTATTTTCTCTTAAATCTGCAGTTTGTGATGTACATATTTATGATATGTCTGATGTAATTTTAGTGTGATCATTTTGTAATCTTTCTGTAATGTCCATTATGTGATATTATATTGATGTATTTCAATGTGGATGACCACAGGAAGAATAGCTAACAACGTTGTTAAGTTAAATGTGGATCCAAATAAGGTCAAGTCAACTATGAAACTGCAAATCACACAATGCAGCTGCAAAATGCACCCATGTCCAGTATCAGGGTGAAATGCACGAAGTTGTCCTAAGTTAATTTAGATGTCTGAAGTTGTCCAAAGTTGTCCAAAGTTGTCCGAACTTGTCCAAAGTTATGACGTGACGCTAACCATGACGTCATCCTAACTTTGGACAGTAAGCCGGGGGGTGTACGAAGTTGTCCGAAGTTATGACGTCATCTTAATTATGATGTCATCCAAACTTTGAATAAGAAGACGGGACTTTACCAAAGTTGTCTGTACTTCAATTAATTGTTAAATTACAAGGAATAGAATAACAACTACTACTTCTTATGATACAAAGTAGTGCAAGATGACTGCAATACATGTAGTTTATGAATAGATAGGGGAGATGTTTTCAGGTACTTGTATTTAGAAGTGACGTAAAAAAAGGGAAATATAATATTAAGAGTGAACTTAAATTATTTTGTGTGCATTGTTAAAACGAACGTTAAGAGGAGAAATAAAAGACCAAAAGATTTGAAATAAATGAATTTTTTTACAATGCATGAACATTGATTTTGTGCTGATTAATGTGCATCTATATTTTATTTGTTTATATGCGTGAGTGGTGTGTATCTTATTTACACATATATAAGTTTTTACTATGTATTAATTAACTTTGGATTGCACAACTTAGGACAACTTCGCACACTTGTTGACCTACCCTGCCCACTGTCCAAAGTTAGATGACGTCACGTAACTTCGCACACTTGTTGACCTACCCTGCCCACTGTCTAAAGTTAGATGACGTCACGTAACTTTGCACAACTTAGGACAACTTCGCACACTTGTTGACCTACCCTGCCCACTGTCCAAAGTTAGATGACGTCACGTAACTTCGCACACTTGTTGACCTACCCTGCCCACTGTCCAAAGTTAGATGACGTCACGTAACTTTGCACAACTTAGGACAACTTCGCACACATGCCACCCTACCCTGCCCACTGTCCAAAGTTAGATGACGTCACGTAACTTTGCACAACTTAGGACAACTTCGCACACATGCCGCCCTACCCTGCCTACTGTACGAAGTTAGATGACGTCATCCAATAAATGTTTTGACGTCATCTGTGACTCCCGATATAGCTTCAAAGTCAGTGGGAAACGGTTGTAACTTAGTACAACTTCGTACAACTTCGAACACCCTAACTTCGTGCACTTCACCCTGATACTGGACATAGCTCGCAAAATGAGTAAATACATGCCGTAGATTGCCCCCCAAAAAATGGAAAACAGATACTGATGTCATGGAATGCAAAAGTCGATTCCAGGATGTGAGAAAGAGGATGTGAAATAACTCAGGTGAAATATCTATTGTTAGACATACCTGTAACCACATATTTAGTCATTTGTTCAACCTTCCTGGTCACTTAGACTTCAAAAGGCAATTTCCAGGCAAACTCTTCTTCGCAAGCTCGCATCAATTAGCACGGGGTTTCCAGAAGATGTTATCCATAATCTAATCAACATGGCTTTATTAGCACAAATCAGTTACTCATGATTATCAGGCGATATCAGCCGTCTGTAAAAAACATTAATGACAAACTATGCAAGGTATCAAAAATAGCTCCATCAGATTGATAGAATATAGGATATAGGAGAATTCTTTTTACGCAACCAGCAGGTAACCGTTACTTACATTGCTTACGTTTCGATGTCTCTCAGACAACTTCGTCAGAGCTTCTACGGGCCTTCACGGTGGATTAAGGAGGCGATCTGGATAAGAAAGTCGGTCCCAGCGATGAACCGGGGCGAGAGGGGATACAAGCTTAGCCACGTTTGGGATTGTTTTTTCACCGCAAAAGCGCCACCTACATCGGCTACATATAGCGGAGAGAAGCAGAACTCCAGTTAGAAGCTCCGACGAAGGTGTCTGAGAGACATCGAAACGTCAGCAATGTAAGTACCTGCTGCATGGTTGTGTAAAAGAATGCTCCTATATCCTATGCAAGGTATGTTGTCGGTCACATGAGGGTCGCAACATGTGCCACGTAGAGACTGTTCTCGAATTTTATTCGAGTATCATTGGCATAGAAAAAAATCAACACTGCCGAATTTATCACGATTAAAAACAAAGAAGACTTGCCTGTAGTGGCAGTTAGAAGGTACAGGTTCGCACATATGTACATTCTTAGAAGAGATAAGATTCATTAGAATAACATGAATTTAAGATGCTAGATAATGCAGTTTTCAAGGCATCCTAGCTAGCAATATAAGTAAGGCGACCACCGTACAGACAAGGTGCTTGAAATGTAATCACTAATTAAGCTATGCTATTTTTCATACATCATCCTGTCATCAACAAGTAGGCGCCTAAAGTTACAATATTGCTCACGTCGCAATGACAGGGTAATTACACAATCAGTATAATGATATATATATAACGTTATATATAGCATTGTGCAGAACAATTATTTGAAATAGAAATGGTCATTCAGACGCATAAAGTGTCTCTAATATGTTGGAAAAGGATATAAAAAATTTTTCTGTCTTAGTATTATTCAGCTTCACCAGAGACAATTGTAAGTAAAGTCCGTGTAACTGATTTAGTAGAACGATCATCAACAGATGTAATACGTGCAAATGAGGACATCACGAGTGAGAAAGCTCAGCCTGTATTACGTCAGTAGTACATAATGAAGATTTGTAGCATATGTTAGGTGAGGTTAACAGTACCATATGTGAAGTATCCAAATTAAGGCATGGCTTCCATTCTTACTGATACTAATTGTTTGAAGAAAGTAAGCGGTGCTAGAGCATGTACATGTTCCAACAACTATGTCAACAATAATGACTGCCAAAATAACTCATAATATTTTCAAAGTACGACAACTTCTTGGTAACTTAACATGGACTGTCGAAGACCATTTACTTTTTAAAGGCTGCCAATAGAGAGTATTCATCATCTTGTCCTAATTCCTTCGTAAGACGCATCATTACAAGAGCTCTGATCCTCCCCTGGTAACTCATGGTAGCTCCATCTCTTCCATGCGACATTCCTGTCCGGTCCCAGCCTTCCCATGATCTTCTTCTCCACATGTAGATTGTTCAGCTCTAGTTGGGCCTGTGCCGGCGGCTGTACTGCCGGGTCTCCAGCTGGAGAGATCTGCTGCTATCTTAGCTTGTAGTGAGTCCGGTAAAGGTGGTCTTTCCTGGGCCTTTTCACTTCCTACAGAGGACGAGAAATAGTCCATGATGCTGTCAAAACACTCTTCATATTTCTTTGTCTTAGACCATGCAATATCTCGTACTTCCATTTACTAAAAAAACTAACCTTGCACGTCATATGATTGTAAATTGCAAACTAATATCCAACCTATTTTAGCCCCATTCACACATCTAGCATATCCTGACTTTGCCCAACATTAAATGTCGGCATTTGGTCGGGAGTTTTCGGCCAAGAATTACAACATACCTTTCTTCCACGCGACTATTTCACACCTACTTCGCGTTCATGAAATCACTGAACTCCCAATCTTAGTCAGAGTGGAGACTTATAATGCTTTCGGTCCTACTTCCAACAGCTCTCGACCACTCGAGTTCTAGCCAAAGATACCAATTAAATTGCAGTTGGTGTCGAAATATATTTTACAGACTTTACTCGTTAGAGTTGGTGTGCCTGTCGTTTTGAGGTCGACAGTGCATGGCACGCGTACTGAGAAGTAGTTGCCAGAGTAGGGAAGGCGCCCGTGTTGTGAGAGTCTGGTGCGTGCACATTTGTTGGTTAGATTCCACGTAGCCGACCATGCCCTTCATGACACTAGCCTGACTAAAATCGCGCCCCTAGCGGCCGGTGTGACAGCGATCTCGCCCCCCCGGCGATCTCGCCCCCCCCCCGGGGGGCGAGATCACTAGCGTTTTCGCCCCCCTTTAGCGTTTTCGCCCCCCCCCCCCAAGAGCAGCTGGTTACTACATATTACAGGTGCGCTACCTGGTACTATACTGCACCTGGGGAGTAACGTGTATGGTGTGTTACCTGGTACCTTATGGCACCTTATTACCGTACCGTAAGATGCCTGTCATACCTCGAAAGTCGATACTATATTGTTCGGTGCAAACATGACATTGAAATGAAAAAGACAATTTTTGCAGCTGAGGTGGCATAAAAACAGTGCTACTGCGAACGTATAAATCAACACCGTCTATGGTACGGAATACGTCAGCTATATGTTTTCAATTTGTCACAGTGTTTTCTTTCTTGTGCTGGAAACATTTCCAAAGCACTAACAAAAACACACGTGAATAATAGTTTCTCATTATAAACACTATCTACGCGCAAGTTGATATAGCTGTTGCTAAATGATACACAAACACTTGTAAAGTACCAGTCTTAAGAAACACGGGTAAATGCATCAGTTCCTAAATACTAGAAAAAACAGTCATGTTGGAGGTGAAGATATCCCTTGGCCAGGTGCATATACCAAAATGTGCGTTATTCTAATTAATACCTAATATTTACATAATTCATAAAGACATTACATAGTTCTTTTGTGGTCACTTCATGGTAGAGACTTCATATTGGAGATATATAGGCTGTTTGAGGACAGGTGAATACAATGAAATACATCTTATGTCAAGACTCAGGTATATGCAATAATGGGAATACAAGGGACCCAACCCTCCAAGTTCAACTATCTTATTACCATGTAATTACGTTACTATTGATACTATGAATGGAGTTATGTATCAAACTCGTGTACTTATATCATTCTGAAACTGCATTTTGTGATTTATACCAATCAACTTCTAAAATGTCATGTAAACCCGTTTTTTTTGGTGGGGGGGGGGGCGAAATCACTAAAGGGGGGCGAGGTAGGGGGGCGAGATCACTAGCCGGGGAGGGCGAGATCGCTAGCGATTTCGCCCCGGGGGGGCGAGATCGCTAGTGATTTCGCCCCCGGGGGGGCGAGATCACGGGGGGGGCGAGATCGCTGTCACACCGGCCCTACAATTGCCGCCGCCCCGCCAGCAAGAGATTGTGTAAACACAGGCTAGCCCTTCCACCATTACTAAACGTCCCCAGACCATGCCTGGGATTAGGTCGTGGGGAAGGGCGTTGGCTGTTGGTCTGAGAGGCTGGCTGCACCAGCAGAATGTTTAAAAGAATTTACTAAGGTTAAAGTCCATTTGGAAGATCCTAGAGGTAGAAAGGTATGAGTGGTCCAAAAGGGGTTATAAAGTGTTTGCGAATCGGTGGGAACAAAGTTAGAAGTAGTCACAGACTCACAGGATGGTTGGGAACGCAACCAAACCAAAGCTATTTTGAAGCTGTTTTTTTAACTCCGTTCAGCTCTTTATGCGTTTAGATGCAGGTCATCCAGATTCAAAAATAGCACACTTCCCTTCATTGTGTCATTGTTAAATGAATCTTGATGAAGTTTTTAACAAATGTATTATGTATCATACACCAGTTCAGCCTTGTATGGCTGCAATGATATGTACATGTATGTGCGCACTGTTTTGGCGCTAATAAACCAGTCGGTCATACAGGTATGCTGTGTCATGACCTCTTCTTTGCCATACGGGACACAGCTGTGTAGGGGGATTTGTTCACCTGCGTAAAAGTTGACAAATCGTCAAATCAGAATCAAAATCGTCAGTCAAGAAGGATTCTTCGGCTAGAGGGCGGGGGGTTCGGAGTAGGCCAGAAAGTATTCGGGCACTCTGTGTACTTTTCACGAAATGACTGCATGACATAGTCTTTGTGAAAGATAGGTAGGTGTGGTAGAATACCTCGCCACCAACCTGAGGAAACAAAGTCGTGGGTAGGGCCATCTGTGAGAAGGGGGCCTCCAAATTTGAGTCTCGACCATGCTCCAAACACTGGCAAGTCGTCTCTTTGTTTAATGCCAGTCACAAAGTAAATATGGTCAGGAGGCCATGGTCGGCTATGCGTACCTGGGGTTTCGATTTAACTAGATAGTTGACTGCATGCAGTATAGTCGGTGCAATTCGATACTTAACCGTTAAACGATTTGACTGATAGCGTTGTCCCTTCCTCGATGACCATGACCATGGCGTTGTGCTCGGGGTAACTGTTGTGTTGAGTCAGTAAGCTTTGGTTCCCGTATCCGGCTTTAGCCTTCATGCGGCGAGACCAGACCAACCTGGCCAGCATGACCACCAGCAGCACGGTGGCTCCCCCCGCCGCTCCGCCAACAGTCATGGAGAAGTCCAGCCAGGAGCCGGGCTGTGCGGCAGTTTCTGATCAACATGGAGGGAGGGATTCATCGCAATCATATTTGCTTTCATAACTTCAAAGTTGATGAAAAAAAGAAAGAGGAGAAAGTGGAGATATTGAGTACAGAAACTGTAATACGGGTAGAATTGAAAAGCAACTTCAGTTCCACGACTTCAAACCTTTGTAGCTAAGTATAACTAATTCCATTGAATCGTCCTAGGTCCTCATTTGCATAAATTGTCTCAGTTGATCAACTTCTAGCCAAACAGTACGAATTTTTCCATGTATTAAGATATCATTTAAGCAAAGAATGATAATATAGCAATCCATAAATTATGTACATGTGACCCTATTTTGCAAGAATAATTTTCTCCTTTAGTTAACTTCGTCATACCTCAAGTATGAAATTCTTGTTCAATAATAATAATGTAGTGGAAATTGTATCTTCAGATATTGTTAGGAAATTTGGGGTTCTTTCAAAGGTTCAAAATCTTGCCCTTGGAATCGAATCTGTGCATCTAAAATTCTACAGATAAAACCATCCCTCAATGCCCCCCAAACAGCGAGCAACCTTGCTGCACGGGCTGAATTAGGGAGGTACCCCTTATACTTGGAGGCCTACCTAAAAAAAACATTAAGTTTTTCACTAGAATCTGCTTAAATGTACTGGCTGATAGTCTCCAGGCAGACGCACTTTCATGTCATTTAGAATTAGGCTCATTAGGTAGTAAATGTTGGGCTTCCGGTGTGCGGAAAACTTTACAGGAATGCGAATATGCCTTCGTTTGGCATTTCGCGCACTCAATTGTTTCAAAATCTCAAAATCATTTTTCAATTTCAAAATCCCTCAATCATCTCCTCTATCCAACAACGTCTAAAGGACATCTACTTTCAGACATTCCTATGCAAAAGTCGCATTGACAGCGCAAAGGCAGACACGCAAAGAACAAATTAAGCTCATACAGAGTGTTGAAATATCACTAGACTGCTGTATTAGGTGTGTGTTGTAGTCAAGAAATAAAAGTGTGATTACAGTACAGTACCAGTATGAAATTACGGTAGTTTCGGGTCATAAGCAAATACCTGCCTTTCTAGTTTCCTGGAGTCATAACTTGTGCCATCCTCCTACGCAGGGACATCCAACAGCGAAACCACCTGTCTGGATGTACCCTGCTCTTTCAACCGTCACTCTTAGTTCCTGTGGACCCCAATCAAACCCCCCACCCCAACCAGCTGTCAGCCGATCAGAGAATAGGCCTTTCGATTTCAAAAGGGGTCTGGAATATATAAGGTTAAGCTCATTAATATTTATAATAGGCTGATAGAACCCATGTTCCCCCACTTCATACAACTAAGTAATATAGACAAATTTATATTCCTTATGAATTTAGACAAACCTTTACTTATAAAGCATATCTGTTTCTATATTTTCAATATCACAAAGAAACGAGAAGAAGTCGAATTCACGTAGTACAATACGATTCTTGAGTATTGTAGATTCATTGTACATATTCCATGTATATCTTGTTGCGACCTGTACTGAACCCAGTGGGTATGTATGTACAATAAAGGTCTTCATTCATTTTATGGGCGGTCAGGAACTAAGAGTGACGGTTGAAAGAGCAGGGTACATCCAGACAGGCGGTTTCGCTGTTGGATGTCCCTGCGTAGGAGACTGAAGTTGTGCACGTAATCACTACATAAATTTGCCCATATCACACCGTTGGCGAAGTAAAGATGTGAAGCCCTTCCTTATCCTTCCTAGAAATTTGGCTGCTTTACTTTAGATACGAGCGAACATAGAATACCAATTGATGGTGCCATGGCAATGAATGTAGATAAGCTTTGCTGTGACTTCATACCCACTAGAGTCTAGCTGTTACTGGTAAAGTCGGGGTCATCTACTATGTGAAATGAATGATACACCTATAACGTTATACTGTAAGAGTGTATGATTACCTATGCCAGCTGTAGGAGGTGACACCACTGCCATCACGGCCAGGTGAACATGTCGTCTGTCCCACTGGTCCATTCTGTTGGCCGCCACGCAGACGTACTGACCATCGTCAGACTTGTCCACCTCGTGCAACGTTAGCCGGGAGCTGCTCCTCTCCTGGTTAGTTGTGTGGATGGGGCTAGAGTTGGTACCTGCTCGGTACCAGCGGATCTCCGGGGCGGGGTTCCCGTCGGCCTCGCACCAGAGAGACACGGTGGTGCCCTCCAACGCCAGGCTGGGCACGGAGATGTTCGTGATGACGACTGGGTCTGGGGGAGAGGTGATGTCAGACAAGTAGCTGCACCATTCAAGGAGTGTTGATTTAGTCCATTAAACGCAGTGTGCGCCATAAAGATCTATTTAGCCACATGCGCGCTTACCTAATCTATCTAATATATCCACTTTATGCACTCTTGCACCTACACCTATGATCTATATCATGAGTCCCAGGTTGTGTCCTTACACGTCACATCCAATGAGAGAAATGAACCCATTACACTGCACATCCAATGAGAGAAATGAACCCCTTACACTGCACATTCAATGAAAGAAATGAACCCCTTACACTGCACATCCAATGAAAGAAATGAACCCCTTACACTGCACATCCAATGAGAGAAATGAACCCCTTACACTGCACATCCAATGAGAGAGATGAACCCCTTACACTGCACATCCAATGAGAGAAATGAAGTCCTTACACTGCACATCCAATGAGAGAAATGAACCCCTTACACTGCACATTCAATGAAAGAAATGAACCCCTTACACTGCACATCCAATGAGATGAATGAAGCCCTTACACTGCACATCAAATGAGAGAAATGAACCCCTTACACTGCACATCCAATGAAAGAAATGAACCCCTTACACTGCACATCCAATGAGAGAAATGAACCCCTTACACTGCACTGTGCACACCAAATGAGAGAAATGAACCCCTTACACTACACATCCAATGAGAGAAATGAACCCCTTACACTGCGCACCAAATGATAGAAATGAACTCCTTACACTGCACATCCAACGAGAGGCTGTCTGCCTGCGAGCTGCCACCGTGCTGCGCCACGCAGGTGTAATTCCCGGCATCCTCCCGGACGAGTCTGGTGATCTTGAGGGAAGACTTATGTGAGTTCTGGTCCTCATACTCCACATGCCAGTCTGGAGGCGGCCGGACACCGTTCCTGAAAATCGAGAAAGGGCGGTTATACCGGCTATATACAGATACAGAATTTCATAGTTGTGAGATGTGTAAGTTAGTTTGATGTATATATGACGCAGATTATGTTGTCGTAATAAAATAGAAAGAAGGAATCCTGCCAATTGCAAGGAAATAGTATGTTCAACTTTGGTAAAGAAATGCAATTTTTCAAGTACGTTTATCTCAACTTCAAGTCCACACTTAATAGGTTTTATAGATGTTTCATGCGATCGCTTCAAATTTTGCAGGTTGTCAAAACATTCTGCCCTCCTGAAAGGTAAGACCTGCGTTTGCCTCTTATGCGTTTGCCTCCAATAGCGAATTATGCAAAGTATTAGTGAATTATGCAAAGTATTGGTGAATTATGCAAACTAATGAGGAAATCCTGTAATTGCAGTGCTCGCCATAATCGGACAATACATGTTATATGTAGCATATGTCATTCATGACAGGTAGAACATTAACAGATAGCAATTATGTACGTAATAACCTGATTTTCATAATCTGTACGAAAATGATTCCTTACAGGTAAATGATGAACATTTCATACTTGTGACATGTGTAAGGTAGTTGAATGTGTACATCATCATGCACGTATGGAGGTAATATAAAGATAGTACTTTCACACTTATAGGATAGGACATTCACAATGATATGACTTGTGCGGGAAGACCATCAATTGAAATTGATGATGCTAATTGCAATCTTATTTGCATTGTTAAGGAAACCTAATGAGCGCTGTTAATATTTCACGGATGTCTGAGGTCTCCGAAGTCATCTTGTGTTCAGTATATATTTTCTCGACAACAAGTTCATAAGTATTGCAGTACCGACAGTGCAATAAGATGCCAAAGTCATTAGACAGTCAATAGAAAAATTCTCCATGTTGACTTACTCTAGATATCTTCCAAAGTTTGCAACCAAAAATAAACGTGCAAACCCACTCTTCAAGCAGAGGTTCGGCTCTGTCATTTTTTAAATGTGTTTTAGGCGCCTTGTCCAGATGTCTACTTTGTACTGTTTTCTTCATGTCCACCAGCCAAGCACCAATCCTTGCCGAAATTTATGGCTATTAACCACACAGTATCATAGCATGTTTATAACATGAAATGTACAAATTGGAACCTCTGATGCAGTAACATAGAAAGCTACCGGGGAGGCCATAATCAGAAATTATATTGTGGACAATTTTGCATTTGCTATTTGTTACAATATCTCTATGATAGTAGAACTTTATTGCGCAACGATCGTACACGGTACAATGTATGGCAGAAAAAAAGAAGAAACAAACTTATCACCCTAATTACTAAAGCAAGTATAAAACATAGTACATAATGCAGATTGTGAATATAGAATGAAATTTGACATCCTTATTTCTAAAACAATGAGAGCTAGCGTAAAACATTGTACTTAGCCTTTTTTTATTTGTTTATTTCTTATAGTTCATAGCTTTGTTTTGGAGTTGTGGGCCTTGTAAAGGATGTATAATCCTGTTTCCGACACCTCCCAGATCTCATTCTATAAATCGTGATAAATAAATAGATAAGAATGCCACTCATGTTACCGGCACATATTAACGTACCTAATATCGTAAAAGTTCATCCACAATTTCTTTGTTAATGCTGTTCACCACACACGCACACTAATGATAAAGGAAATGTAACCTTTATGGCAAAGGTAAAGATCATAACAATATAGTGATTCCAATAAAGGTATATAGCAATAGCGGCAAGCGTAATTATATTTCAGCCATACCATATATGGTATGGTGATTATATTTCAGCCATACCATATATGGTATGGTGAAATATATTGTTATATTGCAATCCATACATAGTATGGGATTGCAATATATTGTTTTTGCTGAGTTTCTTCTCCTCCTGTCAAAATCTTCAAATTGATTCAACTTTTTCATTTTTGGACCAAATGAGCTGAAATTTGGCAGGTTGGTAGAAATAGCAAATACCCCCAGGCGTTTTTTTCACTTTCTTGATAGAGGCCTTAGAATTTATGATATTTAGGGGTTTTGGTCATTTTTAGACCAATTATGTATATTTTGGGACCCTGTGCCCTGGTATTACAACCTAATGGCCTGAAATTTGGTACAGAGGTGCATTGGACATATGACCACAGGACCCCATCAACATTTTTGTCATAGATTACTTAGAAATTAGTTATTTTGGGGTGTTTTGGCCATTTTTGACTAAAAATGTATATTTTTTGCTCCTATGCCCTTGTATTGGAACCAAATGACCTGCAATTTCGTACATAGGTGCATTGGACATATGACAACAGGACCACATCAACGCTTACGTTATCGATCATTTCAAAATTGAGTTATTTTGGGGTTTTCGGCCATTTTTGACTAAAAATGTTTATTTTTGGCTCCTATACCCTTGTATGAAAACTTAATGACCTGAAATTCGTCATGAAGGTGTGTCTGGCATGTGCCCACAGTACCTCATTTTCACTTTGGGCATACATTACCTTGAATAGTTGAATTTTGGGATTTTTTGCCATTTATGGACTAAAAATGTTAAGTTTTGGCTCTTGTGCCTATGTATGAAAACCAAATGGTCTGAAATTTGGTATGAAGGTGCGTACGGTATGTAGCCACAGGGATCTATTCACACCTATGGTGTACATCAAACAAAAATTGTGAAATTTGGGATTTTTTGCCATTATTGACCAAAAATGTACATTTTTGCTTCCTGTGTGATGAGAAAGCCAACTGATCTGGAATTTGGTGTTAGGGTAGCTTTAGCACTATAAATGGGAAATGGGCCACATAGACTGGTCCATTTTGCATAGATTGGGGTGTTCTGGAAGAGTCCTTTATTGTATGAAGATGGATTGCAATATGCTTTATTTGCTCCCAAGCAAATGTCGGCCTTTCTAGTATTCGTAATGTTTCTTTCTTTCTTTCTTTCTCCTGTCAAATCTTCAAATCGAATCATCTCCGTCGTTCCGGGACCGAATGACCTGAAATTTGGCACAAGAGTAGAGTGGGTCAATACCGAGGTGCTTTTTTCTCATTTTTTTCATATCTGCCTCTAAAATGATTTTATTGAAGTTTAAAGGTCACGTTTTGACCACAACGGTATATTTTGACCCCCTGTACCATTGAATTACAGTGGAATGACCTTGAATTTGGTGTAGATAGGCATTAGATAGTTGGTAAAATGATCCAAGTAAAATTTTTGGCATGAACCAATTTCAAATTATTAATTTCTGCACTTTTCTGAGGTAAAATTGGTTTTCTTTCGGCCTTCTCCCGTGAACTCCCGTGACCCCAGAGCCCACAGGTGCCAGGTGCCAGCGGTCTGGGGAGAACGAGAGTTAATTACTTTATGGACGCCAGCCAATCAGCGACGAGAAAGGCGAATGCTAGTTAATATTCATAAGCGGGGCCTTGCAATCCCGTTTATACACAAACAGATGCATATTACAGACTTACAGTGGCCATATGTTACCCTGTGCCCGGTTTGAAATTGTAGTTTGCGAGGATTTGGAGTTCAGACAGGGTCATTTGAGCGGTAGCGGACGGTACGCGTGCATTGAACGTCAGAATACAAGTCTGTGTCGATGAATTTACCAACATTCCGCATGGCACTATCAATCATTTTTGGCAGATTTGACTTTGGGGGTTAGTTGAGACAATCGAGAAAATGTTACTTGGCAGAAAACGCGGGAAAATTGGACAGTTTGCGTTTAGTTTTGATGCGTAAGTTTGACAGTGGCGAGAATGCATGTATTTTTTCCCAAACAAATGTAGGTAACGTTACTTCTAACGTTAGTGTTGTTGTTGTTCTTTTTTGACGTAAACTTTGTACATTCAAATTGTAAGTAACTTTAAACTGCCAGAGTTTGAGCCCAATAAAACACTCTTAGTACCAGAGTATCACCACTGACCTCCGAAAAGAAACCCCCGAACAAGGTAGAAACTCCTATCCTCCAGGTCTCGCACGCTACGAGCAGGAAATTACAACACTCAGACAAGATTACGTCCGATGGCTGATTGCATACAAAGTAAAACAATTTAACAGTGGTATGCAGGGCATATACTTAACAAAGAATTCGAATGAAAATGAAATATATAGATAAAGCCAAATCAAGTTAACTTGTTGGTCCTGGGATTTTTCAGAAAAGAAATGAAGCGACAGGGTGGTAAAATTCTTGTAAAAATTCGAGACGTCTCCGTTTATGTAATGGCTCATACAAAACAAGAAGATTGAAGTTTTTAGCTTGAAAAAAACAACAACAATAACACACTCCTACTACACAACACCTGCACCTGCTTGACAATTATTGTTGTTTATTTATTGTTTATTAAGAAACCTTTTAGCCCTTACGGGCTAATCTTCCAAGGTTCAATCAACATGAATCAACATGACAATCAACATGAATACATATATATATATATACATTTAAAAAAATACAACAATCACAGAGTATTTACAATAGAGCACAGTGTCTAGAGGTCAAAGGTCTAGATGACAATGTTTGAGATGGCTTGTTTGAAACTGGACAATGTACACAGTGCCTTAATGTCAGATGGCAATGAGTTCCAGAGCATAATTGCTCGGTACAAGAAGGTACGTTTTCCACTGTTTGTTTTAGGTTTAGGTAGTCTGAAGTTGTTAGATACAGAAAATCTAGTATTATACATGTGGAATGAATTAACTGGTATGAAGGAATTGTACACATATTAAAACGTATGCCCTACTTGATTAAAAAAAGTTCAATGCAATAATGAATGTACCCACATCACAAGGAGATTATGACGGTACTTAGACCTAGTTATCGAAGTGGAAATTGTTGGATGGCGTCATGTAATTTCATGATGAAAATCTTCTGAATGGAAGATGCGTTTTTTTTTCACTCTCGGAAAAATAGGAGCTGCCACAATTCTAAAAGCCAATCAGTTATGCATAGGCGCTCCTGTGGAAGATTATATTCTTCCATGTGGGCCCGGTTCATATTGGGCAAGCTCTGATTTGACCTGGAATCAATTCACAATATTAGTTCTCTTTTGGGGATAACTTACAGTTTAAGTATTGCACTTTTGCGCAGGGGTGACTTGGAACAGTCCAATGTTGCGTGGGAATGGGTATGGCTGAAATATGCTGTATTTGCACCCAAGCAAATGTCGGCCTTTCTAGTTTCAAAGTGATTGCATTGTGAGGCATATGGCTGCTACGGAAGAGAGACTTTCCCACTTACACAGCATTTAAAAACAATTTCTACCTATTGCCTCGCCTTTATTATATTTCAGCCATACATAGTATGGTGAAATATATTGTATTCGTAATGTTTCTTTCTTTCTTTCTTCTTTCTCCTGTCAAATCTTCAAAGTGATTCATCTCCGCCGTTCCTGGACCGAATGACCTGAAATTTGGCACAGGGGTAGAATGGGCCAATACCTTGATGCTTTTTTCTCAGTTTTTTCATATCTGCCTCTAAAATGATTTTATTGAGATTTTTTTGGTCAATTTTAGACCAAAACTGTATATATGGCCCCTGTACCCTGGTATTACAACCAAATGAGCTGAAATTTGACAGAGATGTGCCTTGATAATGCCCCCATATAAATTCGATAACACTTTTGGTGTACAGTACAACAAAATGCTTATTTTTGCGATTTTTTGACCAATTTTTGACCAAAAAAGGACACTTTGGCCCCTGTACCCTGGTATTACAACCAAATGAGCTGAAATTTGACAGAGATGTGCCTTGATAATGCCCCCATATAAATTCAATAACATTTTTGGTGTACAGTACAACAAAATGCTTATTTTTGCGATTTTTTTTACCAATTTTTGACCAAAAAAGGACACTTTTGGCTCCTGTACCTTGGTATTGCAACCGAATGAGCTGAAATTTGACACAGATGTGCCTTGATAATACCTTCATATAAATTCAATAACACTTTTGGTGTACAGTGCAACAAAAGGCTTATTTTTTGCGATTTTTGGCCAATTTTTGACCAAAAAAGGACACTTTTGGCTCCTGTACCCTGGTATTACAATTAAATGACCTGAAATTTGGTATAGATAGGCATTAGATACTTGGTAACAAGATTCAAGTCAAATTTTTGACATAAACAACTTTAAAATGATTAATTTTGGCACTTTTCTGAGGGGAAATTTGTTTTCTTTTGGCCTCCTGACGTGACCTTCCGTGACCCCGCACAGAGCCACACCTGTGCGCGTCAGCCGGAGAGTTGATTGAATCAAAGACCTAGCCAATCAGCGAAGAGGAGGCCAAAGGCTAATTAATATTCATAAGCGGGGCCTCATGATCCCGTTTATAGCAGTGTTCCCGCCAGGGGGAGCGAAGCCCGCCTAAGGCTCTCGCATTTTACACTATTCAGAAGGCTTTATATTGTATCAGTTCTTAGGGGCATATCTATGATAATCGCAGCAGTCACTTAACTTCTCTTCAGGAGTTTAGCGTAACACTATTTCAGGTCAAACCGTCAAAGGCAACTAAAAACAAACTTTAACGTTACTGAGTTCAACAGTACTTATAACTTGTTATCCGAAGTTGAAACGCTAGCGATGGTATTTTCGCTGCGCTGTTAGCTCCGTGCGACTGTTGTTGACGGTCTTATAACGGTATATTTTGCACCCCTGTACCCTGGTATGAGTAACATTTGGTATAGATAGGCATAAGATAGTTGGTAAAATGATCCAAGTAAAATTTTTGGCTTAAAGTACTGTAAAAGGCTTAATTACAGCACTTTTTTTAGGGGAAATTGGTTTTCTTTCGTTCTCCATGCCATGATCTTTCGGACGTTCACCCCACAGAGCCGACATCTGCACCTGCGTCTAGCCGGCAGGAAGAGTTAATTCAATTAATGGTTCAGCCAATCAGCGAAGAGGAAAGCGAAGGCTAATTAATATTCATAAGCGGGACCACACAATACGTTAACTTGAAGACTCAGGCCGTACAGACTTCTCGCCAGGATTTTTTCAAAGCGTCGGACAGGGGTCCGGGGGCCGCCGAATGTCCCTGGCGGGGTCCAGGGGCAGGGCCACTGTGGGGGGGACCCAGGAGGGCGAAGCCCCCCCGGAAGCTCTTGCATTTTAGACTATTGAGAAGGCTTCTTTTATCAGTTTTTTTAGGGCCATATCTACGATAATCGTAGCAATCACTTACTTCTCTTCAGCAGTTTGACTTTAAAATATTTCGGGTCAAAGCTTCAAAGACAACTAAAACCTCATAAACAACAAACTTTACTTAGCTCAACAGTATACAAAAATATTGTACGGGTTGCCATCCTTAGTTGAAGCGCTTATTTATAGCGCTAGTATCTTCGATGCGCCGTTAGCCGCCGTGCGACTTTTGTTGACGGTCTGATATCCCTACGTCGCCGCCTCGCTGATATTCCCACGAACATGTTTCAAGAAAAATACCCAGCAAAAAACGCTGTTCTGCGTCAAATTCTATTCTATAAAACATGTGGGACTCGGTGTTATAGTCTAAATATTTTGTAGAAGCACCGCTGTAGGAAAGAAGGTCCAAGCAATGTAAAACATCACGTAGCATGAAGTTCGCTGTCAACTGGCACACAGCACATGGCTGTTTGAAACTCTAAGTCTAATCAACAGCCGTGTTTGATTGATAGCCGGCGGTCCTTTGATGAAGTCGGCGAAAGGTGCGTTAGTTAGAAAATCTGCGTTTAGTTTTGATACGTAATTATAAGTTAGTGGCGAGAATGATTATTTTCTCATCAATATTTCTCTTCAGAATTATTTGAACTTAATTGTACATCTAAACAATTGGCTTACCTGTGCAATGTTTATATGATTAATGATCATGTGTAACGTATGGCTCCTAGTCAATAGATCAGCATTTTCTCTATAGTGACCACCTGTCTATAGTGGCCACATTTCCTAGTGCTGTTGTTGTTTGACATAAAGTTTGAACATTTAAATTGTAAGTAACTTTAAACTGCCAGAGTTTCAGCCCAATAAAACACTCTCAGCGCCAGCCTCGAGGGTATGAACAGACTGACCAGACAGACGAAAATAAATCCTCGAACAAGGTTCAATCGTATCTTCCGGGTCTGGCAGGAAGTTGTTAAACTAAAATAATAATAGGCTCGATGGCTGATTGCATACAAAGTAAAACAGTTTAACAGTTTTACAGCTTGAAGAAAACAAACGCTCCTACAGTACCTGCACCTGCTTGATAATTATTAAATCGTATGCCCTACTTGAATAAAAAAAATGTCACTGCAATAATGAATGTACCCACATCACAAGGAGCTTATACTTTTTTAAAACTTACACCTAGTTATCGTACTGAAAATTGTTAATGACATTACATGAAGTCATTCAACAATTTTCAGTCATGATGAAAATTTTCTGAATGGAAAGTGTGATTATTGTCATTTTCTGAAAAATAGAAGCAAGCTCTGTTTTTACCTGGAATCAATTCACAATACCAGTCCACTTTGGGGGATAATGTACTGTTAAGAGGATGTTCCATTTTTGCGCAGGGGTGATTTGGAACAGTCCAATGTTGCGTGGGAAGGGGTATGGCTGAAATATGCTGTATTTGCTCTTAAGCAAATGTCGGCCTTTCTAGTTGCTATAACTCTGATGCGATGAAACTTAAACTAGCTGAAATATCGGCAAATAATGTTAAATGGATGTAGTTTATTTTTTCAGCTGCATGTTTCTAAAAGTAACCATCATCATGCCAGTAAGTCACACTCTCACTCAACATACAAATACAGTGGAAGCCGCTTAATTGCACACCCAATTTGCCAGCGAATTTCGTGCAATTATCCGGCGTGTGCGATAATGCGGAGTTGGTCATTTGGACCGCATCACCACGGGCGGGGGGCCGAGAGGTGGCATGGGAGGTAGTACAACGCACAGTTTATTTACGTGTTACAGTAGTGCTGTACCTGTTGTGCTCCGGACGTCATATACATGTCTTCACGAAACATCGTTCTGCAATGCACTTGAAATCAAAACTAAAAGTAAGTTACTGTATACGTTATGTAGCTTCCTTATCACGAAACTAAAGCACTGCATGCGCACCGCCGAAGGCGAGTGTTATGTCCGTCTGTAGGCCCCGAGTCGCTGTGTTGTTTCCGACTGGCTGCCAAGAACATAAAACCACTGCCTAATTACGTAATTAGACAATGGACAGATAGAGAACATTTGTTATTGAGCACTGTATGTCAAATCAAGTTGTCTGCCAAATCGTAATGCCGGTGTGACAGCGATCTCGCCCCCCGTGATCTCGCCCCCCGGGGGCGAAATCACTAGCGATCTCGCCCTCCCCGGCTGGTGATCTCGCCCCCCTACCTCGCCCCCCTTTAGCGATTTCGCCCCCCCCCCAAAAAATGGGTTTACATGACATTTTAGAAGTTGATTGGTATAAATCACAAAATGCAGTTTCAGAATGATATAAGTACACGAGTTTGATACATAACTCCATTCATAGTATCAATATTAACGTAATTACATAGTAATAAGATAGTTGAACTTGTTTCAGACAAGGAGGGTTGGGTCCCTTGTATTCCCATTATTGCGTATACCTGAGTCTTGACATAAGATGTATTTCATTGTATTCACCTGTCCTCAAGCAACCTATATATCTCCAATATGAAGTCTCTACCATGGAGTGACCACAAAAGAAATATGTAATGTCTTTATTAATTATGCAAATATTAGGTATTAATTAGAATAACGCACATTTTGGTATATGCACCTGGCCAAGGGATATCTTCACCTCCAACATGACTGTTTTTTCTAGTATTTAGGAACTGATGCATTTACCCGTGTTTCTTAAGACTGGTACTTTACCAGTGTTTGTGTAGCATTTAGCAACAGCTATATCAACTTGCGCGTAGATAGTGTTTATAATGAGAAACTATTATTCACGTGTGTTTTTGTTAGTGCTTTGGAAATGTTTCCAGCACAAGAAAGAAAACACTGTGACAAATTGAAAACATATAGCTGACGTATTCCGTACCATAGACGGTGTTGATTTATACGTTCGCAGTAGCACTGTTTTTATGCCACCTCAGCTGCAAAAAAAAAAAAAATTGTCTTTTTCATTTCAATGTCATGTTTGCACCGAACAATATAGTATCGACTTTCGAGGTATGACATCTTACGGTACGGTAATAAGGTGCCATATAGGTACCAGGTAGCACACCATATACGTTACTCCCCAGGTGCAGTATAGTACCAGGTAGCGCACCTGTAATATGTAGTAACCAGCTGCTCTTGGGGGGGGGGGGGGCGAAAACGCTAAAGGGGGGCGAAAACGCTAGTGATCTCGCCCCCCGGGTGCGACCTCACAATATCGATTTCTTTTGATCCCAATAACAATTTCATACATGTTGTCAGTAAAGCGACTTCACAAAGGCCATTATCAGCTTATTTGTACCGTGTCTGACGATTTTAACACGCATTTTCAGTCAATTTGCCGACGATGTTTGACAGTCGTGCAATTATCCGGCGTTGGTGATTTTTTGTTTTTTTGGGATTTAGGGATTCCGTGCAATTATCCGAAGTGTGCGTTTATCCGAGGTGCAATTAACTGGCTTCCACTGTACCACAATATGAACGATGATTATATCTAGAAATTATGTGTGGAAATGAGAAACCAATGACGCTGAAATAGCTAAATGGAATTAGGCCACACCGACTATGATGATTATAAAGGTAAATAAACCAAGTCCATACAAACAGCTTTTTTTCTGTTAAAATTTACACATATTCACTTCCATTTTTTTTTTTTTGAAGACAGAATTCTCACAATAATGTTGGTATCGCCGAATCACTGTGGTCACCTGTTACTAGGTATTGGTGGCTCGTGTCCATGAATACATGTCATACACATAAGAAATAAAGCTTCACAAAACACTACAAATATTGGTCTTCAAATGTTTGTTGAGTAGAAGACTGGCCATAGAAAAAACAACATAAGCATCACCGCCGTTGTTTTCCCCAGGGAGTGTGCCCCCGCAGGTGGCAGACGAGCGAACGCCCAAAAGATTTGTTACTCTAACAAATGATTCGTACCGTCTATAAAAATGAAACTTCACAGAGTGATGTCGAATATGTTTCCCAATACGTACACAGAGTTTTTTTGTGATTTTGGCGTTGTCGTTTTTCGTAATGATTTTGTTAGTGGGGCCGCCACATTCCGTGCATTTTGCCCATTTCCCATGAAAACACGACCTGGATTGTGAAAGATTTAGCCCTCCTCGCGGGAGACAAGAAGCACACACAATCACAATATTAATTCTACGTCAAAAGAAAGCTAATATATCATAAGATTAGAATTTTTATTTATGTTTGTCTAAATTGGTCACCAGCTTCCGAAGAGAGCTGGTGACCAATTCCAAAAGCGGGGCAAGTTAGGGCGCACTGTTTAACGCAGCTCAAAATCGGAATTTATATTCACGATAACGTCCTCAGTGTTTGCCAGTTGTAACGCGGAGGGTGAAGGGTTCGTGATAAGTATGGATGCCTTCCTTATTCACGCATGGTCTCTAGATGAATATGTTAAAAATTAATTGATCAAAACTTGACCACTCTTTGGCAACTAGTGATGGAGCGCCGTGAGTTATACCGCGTAAAAAAGCGGGCATCTTAGGGCGGCCCCCGTTAAGTGACTGGTAATTTTACCAAGTTGACAACTACACTCATGGCTCCACATTGGTGCCACTTTTACTATCTAATTATAACTTTTTTTTCACTTCTACAACTACACTCATAGCTACATGTACCTCATCAGTGTCACTTCTACAAGTACAATCAATGTAATGTTCGTGTAGCATGCACCCCTATCTGTTATCAATATTAGAAAAGTAACTTATTAGAGCCCCATAAGACCTTGTCTAGCGACGATTGATACTACGGGTAGACAATTATCAACTATACAAACAATAGGCAGTTATGAAACTTATGATTACAACACATTCTACTATGTGGACAACACATTCTACTACTCTACAGGAGGGTTTCCAGTGCTGAAGCTGCCTTCTGGACTTACGTCCACTTCAGCACGGGTGTTCCAGTGCTGAGAGAGGAGACCGCTACTTCAAGAGTACTTACTTATTTACTTTATCCGTAGTATGAGCGTTAATTCTGACTTTGCTTATTGCGGAGCGCAGCTAGAAAACAACTACGTCTCAGTACTTCTCTCTAGCGTATGTAGTTTTACAATAGAACATCAGCCTACCACTATCGATACTTTGATTATGAAGAAACGTCTTTAACGTTATATACATATCGACCATTTGTAACCAACTTGTGCTGTACCAAGCCTGTAAAAGTTCCCCCTATTCCCGACTTGAGTAATTTCAAGTGGAGCCCATCTCACCAAACCTAGTCAAATGCCTTTCTAAAATCTATAAAACACGTGTATAGTCGTTGTTACATGTATGAAATACAGGTATAGGTTTAAGGTTCGTGTTTTGTGTGTTTTGGTGCGTTTCCGCTGTTATATCTCGAGTACGCAGCGTGCTATTGCAAAGGTATTTGGTAGATTTGTTTAGTGTGGTAGCCAGACGGTCAGGTTTGCTTTTTGGCCTCTTTGACTTTGAACTTGGTACTGCAGGGTGATTTTTGTGTTCATTGGGGCATCGCCACACCTCTACTTTGTTTTAATTATCAACAGAAGTGACTCCAGAGGTGCAGAGATAGTCTCCAGAGGAAGGTTTCTGTTGCCCCTGGCTACATAAGGGCCAGGTTACACTACCTGTCAGGCTTAAGTGGGCCATGCCATTTACAAAAAGGGGTGTGTCTGGATATTTGTGGTCAGTGAAACTTAAGAACCTTTGTATTGATTGTGGATTATAGAGTAGCTGGATTAGGTTTGGGGAAGATTGCCCTCAAGTTGCTTGCTCTGGAAAAAGTGTTAACTTTGTTATCTATAATTCCAATGTTTTCCATAATGTGACTTTTAATGATGTGTAACATTTGTATTTAATGGCATGCGGAACATTTACAAATACCAACTATGCATGCAAATTAGGTTTTGTATAGTTAATGTGATGGTACCATGATCCCTTGGTAAATGATACTTTCATTTCTTATGTTTGACATGTGTAACTTAGTTAAAGGTGTACATTGTCATGTATAGATTAAGATGTTCATGCGATAGTCATTTGTTTACTTCATTATAAAATGGAATTCTGCCAAAGGGACAGACTTTGACATATACAATGTATTCTATCAGTCTGGTAGAGAATACCATCATTTATAATAGATTTACAGCCAACTGCCCAAGGCTATGGAGGATAGGGAAGGATGGAGGAAGAGAGTCATGGTCATCCGTGCAACCACGCCCGGATGATGATAATGATGACAGCCACATTTGCATAATCACTGAGACACGATAAAACAAGAAATTTGCAAAAACTGAATATTTCATTCAGGTGTGAGGTCTCCGAACTCTTGTTTTCGGGTGCATATTTGCTAATAATAGTACATGTCCATAGTTTAGCTAAACAGCTCGTCACTGAGATTCCCGTGTAGTTATTATGGTCGTCTTTTGTACCACCTTTATGTAATGCCACGATGTGACTGGTGCAAAAGTACCTTACAGACAGGTACAGATGAAAAAAGGTTGACTAGTCGTTCTGATTTGACGTTCGATCAGCACTTCAACATTTTATTGTTAATGATATTGCCCCCAAAAATTTTGCCGTTTTTAAGGTTTGAAAGTGCCTGTTTAATTTCAGCTTTGTATAACCCAAAGGACTATTTTCAAGACCTTCTGTAAGTTACATAATTCAATTTCTATGTGTGTTACAGAGGTGCAGCGTGGTTTCGAAGCGAAAGAGTTTGGGCCTTCCCCCAAGAAGTGCAAATATATATTTTTTGTGGAATCGTTTCGTGGTTGTCAGTTTTCTTATTAGATTTGTACTCTTTTAGAAGTGACTAAAAGCTCGAAGGTTTGTAACTAAGAACGAATTTAATTGTATAAAGATATGTTCATTGTGCTCTTTCTTGATTCTGCGTATACGTTTGGTGTATTGTATTAATGAGCGCTAATGGATCCGTAAAATCTACTTGCTGTGGCCTTAGCTATAAGGACATAATGATAACGCCCATTGTAACTTTTCTATGAGAAGTATGAAGACCAGTAGGAACTGCTTGCCTACCTTAGCCAGTAGATACTGTACTGCAGATTGGTGCTCTTCTCTACCGTGCAGTTCAGCGTGATGTTAGTGTTGACGGGGACACGCAGGGGGCTCTGCTGTCCCACACTTACTTTTGGAGGTACTACATGGAAAATAAAATCACCGTTTCTACGTTGCCCTCGTGAATAACAAGTAAAGAAATGTAAAGAAATGAAAGTCCTACTTGAACATGGAGCTTAACTTATCGACCAAAGATGTAATGTTGATTTCGTACAAAATGTACTCTTCTGCAAACTGTTGATGATTACAATGAATACTTCCATTGCCACCGGACTACTAAAGTAAAGGGGAACTCAACTTCAGAAGCAGGTGTTACTTACCGCGTTAATGTAAAAAACCGTATTGTCATGTTTACAGAATCGACCAAATTTTGTCAAAGTTCACATACAAACAAATAAAGGTCAATTATACTCCCATAACTGAATAGTAACACCCATACAGAACCTTCTTGGTACCAAGTATAGGTTCCAATAGGATAATTGCTAAAGATCCAGGTCGATTCGCGGCTCAAAGCAAGAGGAAATGAGCATAACTCAAACTTTTCTGACTCCACTGTATTGGAATTTTAACTATAGGTTCCAGTGGAATGATTGATGTTATGAATACCTCGGGGGTACTGTGTCGAGGGGGTAGTATTCAGGGTACTGGGGGAAGGTTTGAAGTAGAATATTGTTGCTTTATGATATAACTACCGTGTAGTACAAACTTCCCCGAAAGACGCGAACATAGTTCGTTTTTTGTCATTGAGAAGTCAGAATGATATCTGCAGAACACAACACCTGTTTCTGGACCTCCCCTTTACAGACTAAATGATCGGACTGGACTAGACGATCCAAGAAGTGTAGAATACAAATTTGAGCAGCCTTACCTTGTACTTCCAAATAGACATAGTGTTCCTGCTGGCCAACCGCGTCTATCAACGTGGTCATGACGTACTGACCCTCGTCCTTCTTCTCCAGATGACGTAATGTCAGTGAACCGTTGTTGTTCAGAGTCGCCCGGTCCTTAAAGGGCCCCAGTGGTAAGGAGCTGGAATAGAACACAGAGTCACACTATCAAACCATGGATACTGGTTGTTCTTAGTACCATCGTAATGTCATCAGCCTTTAGGAAACACCAAAACAGCAGTCCGTTATGCCTTCTTGCCATGTCTACATTGATGGTAACGCTATGTTTTATGTATAAAAAACATTTTTGTGAAATACCACATAGAAAAGAGTTGCAAAATACATGTGTATAGCTCGAAGAATGAACCAGATCATTTCATCTTCTCAGTGATTAGGTTGGTTAAAGGCATTATTAAAAAAAGAACTTGTGTGAAATGAGGAGGGTCCAAATACAAAAGCGATATATTGCTGTCACAAGGAATGTAACACGACTCGTCCATGGTCGGTGATGTACTGAAACTGCAATATCTGTATTAAGAGATTAACAATATGAAGTGTGGGGATTCTTATCAGATGCGGCATATACTGGAGGCGACAATAGGCATTTGGCTTAATTTGCGTCGACTGGGCTACCATAAATTCACAAAAGGTCGGCTAATATTTTAGCCATAATGCAATTTAATTTGTTCCGTTGGCAAATAACACTAGTCATGTTAAAGTTCCGTACCTTATTTCTCTCTTTCCAACTTAAGTATAAACTAGACAGGCAACTTAGCGTGGACTGCCGTTAACGTTTACCGTGCCCCGGGTTCATTTTAAGTTCGACTTAAATTCAAGCCGGTGTCCGACCGGGTCCCCCAAATACCCCGGGAGTCGCAAGGTGTCCTACGGGGCCGCGTAGGGGTCACGATCGAAAGTGCCAAAAAGCCCGTGAACTGGCCGGTAGGGACCTTTTCTCTAATTGTTTCCTATCCCTAATACAGCGAGCAAATACAGCATATATATTATATATCTCCCAGCGCATGCAAAAAAATTGGCTGTTCCTAGAGTGAAAAGTGCGAGAATGGACTCTTCGTGACGTACTTCCAGTTAGAATGGACTGTTTCTAAAACACTTTCACCAAATGGACTTTGCATATAATACCCGTACAAAATTGAACTTTAAAAGATATCTATCCTCCGTGCATGAATGGACTCCAGATTACCTATTTTGGATGACAAAAAACATTTTGAAGTAGCATATGCCGAATCTTATTAAAGCCCTCTTGGCATAGGTCTAGAGCAGCCCTGTACCATGTTCAGGATAATTTGATTTAATCAGGCTACCTTATTGGCTGCAGCCGGTCATAAAACTGAATTAGTCAAGTGCACTAGAAATACCTTGGGTGTATTCCCTCTCTCTACACTTGTGCCGAATTTTAGGTCATTTGGCCCTTAAATAACAGAGAACAATCTATTTGAAGGTGTGAAAGGAGAAGAAACATTAAAAAAATCAACACCTGTGGTATGGTTGAACTATAGCAGCTCTCTAAAAAGACCCCATAATCTAGTAGAAGTCTGTGAGAGGTGTTCACCTGTTACTGCCGGGGGAGTACATGTAGAGAGGTGTTAACCTGTTACTGCTGGGGGAGCACATGTAGAGAGGTGTTCACCTGTTACTGCTGGGGGAGTACATGTAGAGAGGTGTTCACCTGTTACTGCTGGGGGAGTACATGTAGAGAGGTGTTCACCTGTTACTGCTGGGGGAGTATATGTAGAGAGGTGTTTACCTGTTACTGCTGGGGGAGCACATGTAGAGAGGTGTTCACCTGTTACTGCTGGGGGAGCACATGTAGAGAGGTGTTCACCTGTTACTGCTGGGGGAGTACATGTAGAGAGGTGTTTACCTGTTACTGCTGGGGGAGCACATGTAGAGAGGTGTTCACCTGTTACTGCTGGGGGAGTACATGTAGAGAGGTGTTTACCTGTTACTGCTGGGGGAGCACATGTAGAGAGGTGTTCACCTGTTACTGCTGGGGGAGCACATGTAGAGAGGTGTTCACCTGTTACTGCTGGGGGAGTACATGTAGAGAGGTGTTTACCTGTTACTGCTGGGGGAGTACATGTAGAGAGGTGTTCACCTGTTACTGCTGGGGGAGTACATGTAGAGAGGTGTTCACCTGTTACTGCTGGGGGAGTACATGTAGACAGGGATGCGGGTTCCCTGGATGTTGGGGTCGAACTTGTTCCACGTCAGAGCGATAACAGGCTGATCCTGGTCGTAGCTGGCCGGTAGGGTCACGATCTCCCCCGTGTTTCCTCGGACGGACGTGGAGATGGGAAGGCCCTTGTTGCTACAGACAGCTGCAGCAAAGTGGGATCAACTGTCAAAACCTCCAGCTAAATCATTGTAGCCTGGGCGCCATCCGATTACTAAGGGGCCCTTTTTTAAAGCGGGCCGGTAGTATTCGGATGGCACCCAAGCTAAAAATCAGTGTAACCAAAGCCCGAGCTAAGAAATTTAGCAATTCCTTCGAATTCGTTCATTGTGCTATAAGGCTCTGTAACAAGGCAGTTAATGTTTATGGGTGATATCACGTGCTCAGTGCAGAGGTGAAACTCGTTGGATAGTTGTACAAGTGACAAATCTTATGGACGCCATTTATTTGCCAACACTCTAGTTTCACTTTTACTATACTAGTTCACTTCTTGAATACAGGAATCAGTGCCTGTATTATTGAATACAGGAATCAATGTAACACACTAGTTTCACATTTACTATAACGTTACTAGTTCACTTCTTGAATACAGGAATCAATGCCTTGTTGGATGTGATGCCATGATTCGTTGTTTCGATTTCTGTTACATCGTTTACGGCGTCTATTTTGAAAATTTCGCCATCTTGTTTCTTTCTATCCACCTGCTTTGCCCTTTCTCGTTATTTTTACAGGCTCATGGGATGTCATCCATAAAATGTTCTTGCTGTGGCCTAAACAGTAGTACCATCAGCAATTAGCCACTACATGCGCAGATTGTAAATGGGCAATGGTGTCCAAAGTAATTTTTCATCAACTGTTTTTGCTTCAAATTAGTTATGTGGAGTGTAGTCATTGTTTTTATGAGGTTATTGTTGTAAAGCCCCTGTGATAAGGCCGACATTCGGTTGTATTGCACCTGAGATCCTTGCCGAATAAACTAAACTAAACTCAAGAAGTGATCTATCACGTCTTTCTTCAACCTAATGAGGAATCGCGATATGAACTGAGACGTAGAAAGCCAGTCAGCCGTACTGAGAGACATAGGAACTCGTTTGTGGCGAGGGCAGCGAGAGACTTACTAGACTTAGTCTGAGTCCCAGGTCACTATGTGTG
Source organism: Branchiostoma floridae (assembly GCF_000003815.2). Classification (NCBI taxonomy): domain Eukaryota; kingdom Metazoa; phylum Chordata; class Leptocardii; order Amphioxiformes; family Branchiostomatidae; genus Branchiostoma; species Branchiostoma floridae. Next base: position 375,025 of record NC_049993.1, on the reverse strand, counting down.
GTATCGTCCGCTTGATTATAATGTATAACGTTATATGTATTCAGTTGCTTTGTTATTGTTGTGTTGGTAACGTTATGTACATCGATATGAGATTTTAACTAATGGACACACGAAGTAGGTTAAAAATGTATTCTATCCATCTCTTGGTTCTAATTGTAATGTATTAGCATTAGTGCAATTCAGTCTGGTTGACTGCCTAGTTGATTAGATAAAGTTTGATTTCACTTGATCTAACTAAAGCTAATAAAACATCCTTTCGGTTTCCATTCAACAATCACCAACATTCGGTGCATTCATATTCCGGAGCTAATGTGAACACCGAAGGGTGTTTATACTGGTTACACAGATACAGGTACTGGTTCGTAATTGTTAGGGATGCAGTTCCCCATTTGCATCGCATCTTACTGTTGTTGTTGTTGTTTGTGTGACAATGGAACAAACATTTATTTTATTTGCTTCTTGTCGTTGATGAACGGCAGTCTGCCAGCCACTGCCCATCATGATACCATGTGCCCATCCATACCAGGAAATACGATGTGGTGATCTCCAAATTTGGTTCAAACATCGTGGAATTTCTCTACCGGTGAACCCAAACAAACACGCATCTTTAACGATACTTTGTTATATATATAGGTATTATAGGTAATGAATAATAAATCTTCTTTAGCCTTCTGGTTGCCAGATCATCAACGAAAATGGAGTTGTGTTTGTCTTCCGGTCATCCCGTGAACATTCTCTTGTACGTTAGGTCGCTTAGTCAATGTGGTAGTTTATTGTATATCTGAGTTTTGTTGATAGTTTTATTGCTATTATCATTGTTTCCCAGGTAATGGCTACACTGAAAGCTCCAAAAGCTGCTCACACTTGTATCACAACTACATCGGTAAGAGACAGCTAGTCTCAACCAGACTGACAACACTGTCCATTATAGGGAGAATAATTCGCCAGGGGAGTTTTGCTACCGAGGAGTCGGTGTCCGGAGGGGAAACATTCAAAGCGTGGACTGACTCCCCTGGCCAATTTCCATATTTTTGTGCGAGGGCCTGATGGAGGGTAGTTAGGAAATACCAGAAGCCGTTTTGCGGTCTATGTAATGTATTAAAAATGCGATAAAAACAGCTTATGGATGTCGTTTACGCATATTGTTTGTTTGTTTGTTTGTTTGTTTGTTTGAACATTTGTTTGTCCTGCAGGCCGCTTTTTATTGAGGTCATGAGGAAAGAGGCAAGGGTCAGACAAAGTATAAACAGTTAACATGATATGATATGACAGTATGGTCAGATGTAGGAAATAATTTCAAGCGGTTATTCTGTACCATCAATGAAAGCACGATATGTTATTCTGTACCATCAATGAAAGCACTGCACCTACCCCTGAAGATGAGGAACAATAGATGGAGTCCGAGTAACACCAGCATCTGTGGTGGGACCAATGGAACGCTGTTTGCGATAACAATTCCGCTGAGACTCAAGCTGTTCCCTCCACTCCTCCGGATTTGTACCGACAGGCAGCAGATTCTCCTGTCAAACGGCTCAGTTCCTCCGCAGAAATCCCTGGAAATGAGGAGGCAGACGGATCTCATGAAGTTCATGACCTGTACTGATAGCGCGCATGTCTACAGACATCCGCCATTTGGAGAAGAGGAACAATCATACCGCACTGGCTCAGCGCCCGCCTAGTCAATTATAGCTTCAATACGCGTATACAGCTGCAGAACATACACAATCGCTGCGCTATCAGACGGTGTTATTCTGCACTATTGGTTAGAGTGACAGGCTGGTTAACGTTTTCAGCCGATGCAGACAAGAAGAGTTGGTTTGCTTCATGTTGCAATGACGAAGCCACAAAGATATATGCTAACGTTCACGTGACGTCATGCCGACGAGTAGATAATATATGGTGTATCCATGTCAAGCTAAGCCGTACGTGCTTTTTGTCCATATTTTTTTTGGGATGTCACATCCGCCAGGTTTTTCTGAAAACGTGGGGAAGGAATGGCAAGAGCAGGGAGGGAGTACGTCCCAACGCACGTCCCTCGCACGGTTGCGCAAGGTGTAAAGAGTGGTTCGCACGTGCGTATATTTTCAAGCCGCATGAGTTCCGCATGGGTTGCACAAAACTATCGTTCGTATAGATGGGTTCACACCTGCATATAGATATGGCCGGCTGACGCTTCAGTGGGACCTAGGTATTGGTTTGGGCGAACAAATGGATCTGAATTAAATTACACATTCTTGTGTTCATGTTAGCTTGTGTTCAAAATCGAAGAGTTAAGAATAGCAGCGAACAGTGTGCATTTCACATACATAAAGATATATACTAGATAGGCAACATTTTTGAGCAAACACTGCATATTTCAACCATCTCCCACTCATGAAAAAAGGGTACCGAAAAAAGGTCTGTTCCAAAAGAATTGATATAAAATCAACCCCCAGGGACAATAGGTTCTTCGGGAGGCACCGATTAAAACACTTTCATTGATAAAAGGACTTTGCATATAATAACCTCGTCCAAAATTGAGTTTGACAAAAATTCACCTGCGCGAGGATTTACCCTCTCAGTGGCACCAACATGCCAAATGGATAAGTTTCTCATTGATTATACAAATGTCGCAAGTATGGAATTTTCGTCATTTAACACTATAATAACAATTTCTCATTGATCATGTAAATTAGGTAACAATTTGCAATTTCTACCAATATTTCTCTTTTCTAGTTACATATGTCATGTTTAAGTGCCATTGCAGTAATGAAATACTGTGGCTTAATAAACTGTGCTCACTAATTATGCAAATAAACCTCTGGTTTACATTGATAGCCCTCATTTATGGAAGGCACCTACAAAATCACGTTGATCCGTCAACTCCTTCCCGAGTTATTCCCTTTCAAAGGGATGGTACCCAGGCAAGGTGCAATTGCGCACGCGCGGACGATGGCTGTGGAATTTCGGTAAATTTTGCCAATCGGATATATCCTTAACAGTACGACTAATATTTCTCTCTTTTTGAGTTACATATGGCATATTTTTGAGCATTCTTACATGAAATGCAGTGTATTTATAAACTGTCTTCATCAATTATGCAAATTAGTCCTTTATTTGCATGATTAGCATTTAGTTATGTAAGGCATATCTGAAGCTATCTATATTCCAAATATCATGATGATCCGTCAACCCCTTCCCGAGTTATTCCCTTTCAAAAGGATTGTGCAATTGCGCACGCGTGGACGAATGGCTGTGGAATTTTGGTAATTTTTGCCAATCGGATATATCTTTGTCAGTAAGCCGAATATTTCTCTCTTTTTTAGTTACATATGGCATATTTTTTAGCATTCTAACATGAAATGCAGTGTATTTATAAGCTGTCCTCATTAATCATGCAAATTAGCCCGTGATTTGCATGATTATCATTTAATCTTGTAGCGAATATTTTAAGCTATCTACATTCCAAATGTCATGAAGATCCATCAAACCGTTCCCAAGTTATTCCCCTCCAAAGGGATGATGCAACTACACATGCCTGTGGACAAATTCACGAGATTTGGGGAATTCTAGTCAAACGGTCGCAAACTATACTATTTGGCTTGCCCCTGAGGCGTCGCCAAAAATGAAAGTTTAAACATATTTGAACCTATTCATATTTGTTCTAGATATTGGGAACTTAAAAGTACAAATATTTCTTTACTTAGAACAATTTTCAAACATCTATGTGTTTTTATCATTATGAAACCTGTACTTTTATTGCCCTCATATACAAAGCTGCTAAGCTCACTCCATTGTTTGGTTCTTGTATTTTTAGATTTTCTTCGGTGAACACGGTGGCTCTTCTGTGAGAAGCTGGTAGACAGACATAATTTCCTGTATTTGTCAGGCATGTGTGAATTGTCCTCTTCCCAGCCCACTGACCCAGCTACAGCATATTGTATCAATGTTCGAACATGTTACAACAAAGGATGAATCTATGTTGGCAAAGTTATGTAAAGCCTTCTACTCAAGACATAAACATTAAACAATAGTGAATAAGTGTGGTAATAAAAACTATTGCCATGGCGACGATTTTATTTTCATAAGTATTAATGATTGTTGTTGAATGTGTGTTTTATTTTCGCCTGGCTGTATGTATGAAGATTGTTTTACGTGGTGGATGTTTGTAGGGCATTGCTGTTAACAAGAAAGGTGATCTCTTATGACGAGTAACCTATCATAAATGAAATGTTTCTCATTTATTATACAATTGAGGTCCTCATTTTCTCATAAATTGTGTAAATGAGACCCTGATTTGCATGAGTTATGTCCGCATGTTCAACTTAACACACATTATGTACTCATGTCAAAGTGTCAAGTCTCTTCCTTATCAAACGTGCACTTGATGTCAGGGTCAAGGTTGTTAAGATGTTCTGTGAACTCGTCAGTGTGCGCGTTCTTAAGCTTGGAGTGGGTGTCGTCAACGTATCTTGGCATTGAGGTCCCCCATGAATACAAAATGTACAAAATGAAATACAAATTTTGCAATTGGGGTACACTTGCATAGTAAATAAGGATATTGTATCATAGTCATTTTTCCAATGTATCTTTTATCCCTGACATGATAAGGTCTTGATATTTGGGTGGCAGGTAGCTTTCAACGCCAGTACATGGTGAGCCCCCTAACGTTTAGTCTTTGGACTGCAGGGGCGTTTTTGTCAAAACATTCCAAAGAGTTTGCAGAAAGGAACGACCAATTTCCATCATTTTAGGCATACAAGTAGCTTAGGCAAAGGTGTTTATAATGATATACATGTTATGCAAATGGTGACTTTTAACTCACCATTTTCATAACATGAATTTATGCAATTTTAACATTACTTATGCATATTTCAATGAGAAAATTGCATAAATTCATTGTTTTCCATGACTGGACTTCAACAAATGTAATACACGTACATGTAATTTATGATAGGCGCAACATAAAAAGATACCAACTATGCAAATGAGAAACTGATTTACATAATCTATGCAAAAATGGCAAACCGCTTAATGATAAATGTTGGGAATTTCATACTTGTGAAAACGTTCAGGGCATTCCCTCTCTACCATTGTGTCGAATTTCATGTCATTTGGCCCAAAAGGACACGAAGATGAATCGACTGAAAGATTTGACATGAGGAGAAGAAGAATAAATATCAGGAAAAAGCAAAATATTTCAACCCATACCCCAGTATGGTTGAAATATAAAAAAATGTACATAAAAGCTTGACAGGCTATTTTTTGTATAACCATTTTCACCTTGAAAACGATTGTTTCCCTTCCTGACAACTGACAAATTTTAAAATCGATCCAGACCTTGCGCACAGGCTAGCTATGAACAGGTAGAATGTGGCCCCTGAACATTTGCCAACGACCAGCCATAAATAAGGCACATTTCCTACATAGCAAACAACCAACTCCTTGCCTCTGGGCAGGTATCATCTGTGGTATACCGATCCACCCTAACCTTTTCAATTCTTAATACATCGAAGTCATCTTCTCCGTGCAGGGAGTAGAAAATTTGTTTTGCAAATCATGACGATGACATGGTCGTCAGATTAGTAGTGCAGGAAAGTAAAATGAGACGACGAGTGTTGTGGAATAATCTGTCTTATCGTGTTACATGGAATTGACCGACTTTCGCAGTGAATGTGTTTTCTTATCTCACCTGTACAGTTAGTCCATGCGATTATGTTGAACATCTACGCTAATGGGTACTATATATGTAGAGCTTCGAATTTAATGAACGAAGTATCAGACCTGAAGCTAGGCGTAGATATCCACCAGGTCGGTGGATATCATGTACATGGTTAGTGCCATTATCAAAGGGTCAACTCATTATTGGACGCAGATCTGTACACTCGGGGAGACGTGACCAGAATTCTGCAACCTAAGAAAATCATATTCACAAAGAATAAGACAACCCGGGCCTCTGGATAGAGAGCAATTTCAGTAAGATATACCAGACGATACATTAGTCAATTCTGCGTATGAGAAAGGTAAATATTCTCCGGTCTGATTAATTTTGTGAGGTGGTGACCCCTGGAGTAGGGTATGGTAGGACGTTTTTATACGAAAGGTTTAGCGGTGGATTTAAGGCTGTGAAGGTGAGGATGGAATGTAAGAGGTTTTGTGGAATGGTTTCAGAGGAGGCCCACAGGTACAAGTTTTCTCCTGGATGTACATCGGCTCGTGCAGGGTACTGTTTAAGTGGTTAGTTGAGTCACGTGCGCAGTCTGACACACGGGGTAGCTGTTGCTCTGCCTTGAGCTGAGCCTACAGTTCATTTATAAACTTGAACAATTCATATTTCCCTACTTCATACACCTAGGTAATGCAGACAAATCCCTATTTCTAATGAGTTTAGGCAAACCTTTGATTATAAAAATGTCTGCTCTAATACTTATATTTTCAGCATCACAAAGAAGCGAGTTGAAGTTGAATTGCTATAGCAGATTATAATTTTTTTCTAGGTTGACACATTTTTTTAAATCAATACAAAAGGGCCTGAATATTTACATCATTACTGATGATATGCGGCCCATAAAATACAAAGAAAAACAATCATATGTCACATTGCAGTTTTAGCCTCGAATATTACCCACATTATTGCGATAAAAAAACGTTCTTGTCAGTTAATATCCACACAAACATATGCGTGATCTTATAATAACAGTGGAAACTAGCTCTGAGAATTACCGTTTCAAAAGAACTTTGTTAACAGCTGTCTTGAAAGTGTTCATGTTAGGTCTTGTTGGAAACACTGACGCTGGAAGTGAATTCCAGAGTCTACTAGTCCGTGGTACATAAGATGATAGGTAAAGTTGGGTATTTGATCTAGGTACATTAATAAGGTATGGGTGAGCTCTTGTGGATGATCTGGTTACTCGTGTCCCGGTTGCGCGAGTCGGCATGATTCCTGAAAGCTCCTCGGAAGGTTGCAGGAACGGATGTGCCGGTAGAAGGTACTGAGACTGGCTACTTTCCTCCTGTGGTCCAAGGGGAAGATGCCGGCATTCTGTGGGTCCCTAATTTGAAGTTGGCGGAGAGCTTTCCTCTGAAGTCTGTCTAGCTGTTGTGCCAGCGCCACTCCATATATGGGATGTATATTCCATTAGGGGGCGGATATATTGTTTACTATTATCCGGGCTTGGAGAAGTGAGGTGAGGTGAGGTGAGCAGAGGTAGACATGCACGCATGCACAATAAAGATCTTCATTTAATCAATTGTTGATTCCTTAGAGTCCAGCGAGGTCTTTAGTCTGTGTTGAAGACGGCAAGGCAGCGGGCGGTCAATAATACATGTATGTATGACACAGATGAGAAAAGTGATAACTTCCAGGCTTGTTGAGAAAATTGGCTGGTTACAAGATACAAGCCAGGATGAGTTTTGGGTGCAATTTGTCACTTGGCAAACAGAAAGAACTCTTACATCCCTCCGGACAACATCAGATCAACACTGTTTGAAATTATAGATTCAGTCGTTCCTTAGTCAGCCTGATTTTCAAACTGTGGACCCTGAGGACATACACCGGCGTCCCGGGGACAGTCTAGCGGATCCTAAACACCCCATGTGGCGAAAAATTTATAACCAATTGGCTAAAAGCCTATTCACACGGGAAATGCTCAATGACGGCGAGATGAACATCATCTATACCTACTTCTTACCGCTGTCGACTACATGGGACCAAGGACTATTCTATAAGGCTTTATTGATAATAATGTCGAATTTTATGTTGGCATTTGATTCATGAAATAGAGTTCACGCTCAGTGATGTTTAACGCTGCGCAAATGGATCAACACTGATATAACACAAACCGTGAAGCTATGTAAGGCCAAGGAGGTTCCTTTTTCAACCACCTTGGTAAGGCCTAGGTCCCCGGTCGGGCTCTAAAGCCGGGGACCGGTTGTCTTTTACAGTTAATTTACAAGTACAAGTTGTTTCATGTTGCCTTCCATTTTCGCGCAAGGGTGATTTAGAACAGTCCAATGTTGCATGGGTGCGATATGGGTGAACTATATTCGCTTTCAATGAAATGTCGGCCTTTCTAGTTTCTGAGAGCTTTTTCAATACGATTTAGTCTCTTAAAATTTACAATTTACATGATCTCATCGTCCAGTTGGGAGAGAACATTTTCCCGTGTTAGGTACATAGATAAGCATCATCCTTTGGCTTGGTTTTGGATTAGTTGCCTGCTTCCTCTGCCTGAACATACATTTATATCAATTTACGCTTCTTATGGTTATAAAGGAATCGCCTATAAGAAAGCCTAGACCTACGTGAGTTACATGTATTGCCGGCTGCAATCATCCAATGGAGAAAGGATAACAAGGGGTTATGAAAATAGAACAACGCTATGCATTACAGGGTGAATGTAATCCAGTGCTCAACAGACTTGGTATACGTAGCTGTCCTGGCTGATTAAGCACAATAGAGACGATGTATTGAACTAGAGTTCGGCGACCTCATACCTCCACGAAATGTTCAGAGAGACGTGCAGTGATAGGTGAGTAGTGATAGATGGACAGTCTTCTCCTTAGTCCAAGATTGGTGCAGGGGTCCCTCAAAGTTCCGTCTTAGGTCCTTTACTGTTTATAATCTACATAAATGATGTCATAGATAACGTAAGTTCTTTACCTTTTTTATTTGCGGATGACAGTTCTCTGCTTGATGTAGTTGATGACACAACTACATCATTTCTGCATATCGGCTAATTATCTATAATCTTGTCTTGGTTCCATAATGGAGCTATCTTGACTACTAATTTGTCTTGATACGACCACATCATTCAGATGCTTGCTGAAATGTCTTAACTGGTTGATGTGTCTCGAGGTCTAAAATTCAACTCGTAAAGTTTTAGAAACCATTTATAAATCATTTATTCGCCCTTGTCTTGAATATGCGGATATTGTTTGGTATGGTTGTACTGCGGAGGACTCCTCTCGTATTGAACGAATTCAATATGTAAGTTCTCTTATCGTATCAGGAGCAGTTAAAGGCTCATCTTACATATCTGTTTGCCAAGAACTAGGTTGGGAGTCTCTCTCTAGCAGACGCCATATTCACTCATCCTAATTCTACAAAAACGTACATGGCCTAACACGGAGGTACCTCATAGATTGGATCCCCCCAGAAATTTCTCAAACCACTTCGTACAATTTAGGAAACAGCTCTACATGACTGTATCAGTCAAGTAGATATAGAAGTCCCAACTCTACTTTCGTTCATTTTCTATTCTATGTACTTGATTAGCCTAACATTGGTACGGTAGAAGCCGAAAATTGCACACCCCATTTGCCAGCGTATTTCGTGCAATTATCCGATTTGGGGATTCCGTATAAACAAACGTCTGTGGTATTCCGTTGTGCAATTAACTGGCTTCTACCGTACTATTTTATGTCTTAGGGTGGTGGGACTTTGGAGCACTGTTATGACGATTAACTGACTTCATTATTTATTGTATTTTGTTATGTGGCGATGTCAATATAGGTTTTTATAACTTGAGTGCAGTGCCACATTGTCTTTGTCATATCATGTGGTCTTGAATAATAAATGTTTAGAACTTTTGCAGACCTCATGCAAATGGCTAACATATTTACGTAATCTATGTATAGTGATGTTCATCATTGATAACCTACAAATATAAAATTCGCATCATTTATCATTAAGCGGTTTTGCCATTTTGTATAGATTATGGAAATCAGTTCCTCCTTTGCATATTTGGTGTCTGTTTTTGTTTCACTTATGATAAATTACATGTGCTACATTTATTGAAGTCCATTTATGAGTTACCTTTTTTACAGATAAACAGACAGACACACACAGTCTCGTAAAAATATGATCTCCTTGAATATTTAATGCCGGTTATTATTGGGAAAGTGCCCTAATTCCTTAGTGATAAACAATGGTAATTACATACTCGTGACATTAGTATGTAAAGCGATTCCAGTGCACATCATGCATAGATAATGTGACTTCGAAGTTATCTAAGCGCCTGATATTATATATCCGAATGGTATGCATCTATTTAAGGACGAATAATGTAGTCTTTTGTAGTTAGGAACAGATGATGCTTTTAATTGATATAATGAACTTGTTGTATCCTTGTTGTCTTAATGAATGTGTTTGTACATGTTGGCGCAATTCAGCGCTTAAATAAGTAGCTGCAAAGCCGTGCATTTTGAAATAAACCTTGTCCAAATAAAGGTCGCAACCAACATTTGCATGATTCGAAATGAAATGTAAACATTGAAATATGCCAAAGAAAAGGTCTTTGCCACAAAGTTTAGGTGCTGTATGGTTGTTTCTCTCTCAGTGTTATAATTATTACAATATTTATCATTGCAAAAATGACACGGCTAAAGCAATACGCCCCCCGGGGGGGGGGTGCTGCTATGGAAACCACTACTCTCCAAGCAGAGTATCCTTCAAAATAGATTATGCCAATCACAGTACAACCTTATTTCCATAATCAATGAAAGCAATGGAATAAGGCGAGGCAGAAACTAACAAAAAGTCTATCTGCGTGGGTGCATGGTATAGGTGCATGGTATGATTGTCAGATTCAGAGACTAACCTCTGGATTTACCCGCAGTTATAAAAGGTCGATGCTGTCATGTTTGTAATATTAATGTGAGACATCAGAGGTAGATGAGGAAGGTCAAATTTGGGATGATATTGAACACCCCACTCGCTGCTGCTTGGCAACTGAGGTAATGGCCTATCCTCTGCCAGGCTCCGTGGATCGGTGGTCTGAATTTAGAAATTCGTGACAAATAGAGTCAATGGTACACTAGGGGAGTCGGCCGGCCAGTAAAAACATTATCCTCATCGTGGTGATGGCCCAGTTGACCAAAAGACATATTTTAATGAGGCACAAATAACTTACCGTTAATCTATTTTTCATTTTTCTGATGGTGTACGGCAAGGGACTGTGTGTTATTCCCACTTTTATTCAATGTATATACATATATCATATATGTATATATATATTGATGATTTAAGCTCCAGACCTAGCAGTGCTAAAGTTGGCTGCTATGTAGGAGGTTTTCTTGTGAATCATCTGTTTTACCCAGACGGCATGTGTCATGTTCAAGTCTGAAGGCTCTGCAAAAAACTGTACTTTTGAAGACGCTGGCTACGAATATGAAATATACAAAACATGCTGCATGTCATTTCTGAGTGCCAGTATGCCACTATTACTTCCCTTCCATCTATCAAACTTTTTGAGGAATGTTTGAAATTTGTATCTTCATATGTGTATCTCGGAATTAGTGTCAACGTTAGATTTTAAGTGACGACGATTGTATTCCCGCCCAGCTAAGGAGTCTTTATAGTCGTGCCAACACTATTTCACGTAAATTTTCGCTTTGTTCCAATGATGTTAAGAGAACTCTGTTCTCTTCTCATTGTTCGCAACTCTTCGCGGACCATCTGTGGAACTCATTTCGATCGAGTGCCCTATCTAAATGTCGAATAGCATATAACAATTGTTTTCGCATAGTAATAAATCTGCCTAGATATTGCAGCGCTAGTGAGATGTTTGTCTTCAACTGTATTGATCCTTTTGACGCCAGATGGCGTAATCAGTGCTGCTCATTTGTTGATAGGCTATTCCGTTCTGCTAATCCCATTATCCAGTCTGTTTTTAGGTCAGACTCTTTTTTATTTTACCTCATACGTCAAGACCATTGGGAGACGTACGTGTATATAGAATCGAAGAGCGAAATGTTATTTATGTATCTGTTGTTTATATTGTACAGTCTGCTCGTGTTATCGGCCTGTTAGTGCCTGATATAAAGAATAAACTAGATTTCCACGAAAAATAGACTAGAGTTCCACGAAACATAAACTAGAGTTCCACGAAACGTAAACTAGAGTTCCACGAAACACATACCTTTGCCAAATAATCAAGGTTTAGTGAGTGCAAAGACTTTGAGGTCTCAATCATGTATTACCAAAGTACCTACCAGAATAAAACGGCTGCATGAAAGTGCATATAAAGCGATTGAAAATTCCCTTTTATACATCCCAACTGACTTCCAGCGTCAAAGTGATTAAAGCTTATTCATAACCAAGGCCAAAGAACCACCCCGCTAAGCCATGGCAAATTATTTGGCCAAATTCTTTTCTTTTTTTATCTAGCTGATATGTCTGCTTGGAGTCATATGGTCTCTACCAGACTCCGGCCTGGCTAGATAGTTGATGATAGGGGCATATAAAAGCCTGGTAGGGGTTAACTAGCCTAGGAGTAAACTGACGGGCCAGCACTGGATAGACTGCCAAAAATGACTGAATTCCCATGGCAACTTATTTGGTCAAATTCGTCCTCTTTCTTCATCTAGCTGACATGTCTGCTTGTTGATAAAGAAACATGTTCTGGCACCGGCAAACAAATATACAACATGACTGGAAAAATAACATAAATTTCCTGTGGCAAACCTGTACATGTCATCAACTGCACACATATGGCATGCAGCTGGCAACCAGGCAGTGCTCTGGCTGTCCTAGAAATGAGGTAGATTTCTAGCTTTCAATGGAATTTCACATTTTCTTCATTAATCATGTAAATGAAGCCCAGATTTACAAACAATACATTTCAGGATTTTAATCATGACCTAAGATATGTTCATATTAAAAATAATACAAATCCACCAAATCCGGCTTCACTTATTCTCTTCCAAAAATTAAAACAATATCGCCCACTGCAGTTACAAGCCGCGCCAGGGAGCCAAACTTATATGACTTACTCCCTGCCAAACGACGTATCCACTAGTCAAAAATCCTGAACCTGCCACATGAGGATAATTTTAACGCCCACTTTGACGGTCCGCTGCGGTGCCGCAACTTGTCGCCAGGAGGCCCATTACAAACTTGACCTTCGTTTTCCAAACCCCTACATAACTACCAAATATCATGCAAAGCGATCCACAGCGTCTCGTGTTATCGTGTCTGCAACCGCACGCACGCACACACACGCCACTGCAGTCCCGACGGAAAGTGCCAGGTGAACCGTTTTCGAACAAAACCTTAGCCTGGGCAGCCTCTACTCAAATTTTATAATACCATGAAATTCCATCCACAGCTGCTCAAGTTATATGCGGTTGACATGCATATTGTTTCTATATTGTCTTGTTGACAACACTATTTGTCTACCCAAAATATAACCTTCTTGGCGAAGGTAATAAATAAATGATTTCCTCGCAGCCAATACCACATTCAGTAACCTGTTCACATTCTACCGCCCTTACCAAACTAACGCACGACGTGTCCGGAATGCAGAATGTATCTGCCTTAATTTTACATTCATTCTGACACGGGAGCACAAACATAGCGCCTGGAAATATAGCCAAAGCTCATTATGTAAGTTTCAATCTAACAAAGTGTTATTGGTTATCTACTGCAGTGAATCATTCCCAGTGGCAAACTGTAATGCATGGATACTTGGATATGGTGTCAGGTCGGGTGGAGGACAGGCAAGCTCATAGCATGGACGGGGCCGTGGTTTGGAGACATACTGCAGTATATATGGTCCTCGAGACATCAGTCGTCACAACGAACCAAAAACAAAACGTCTATCCTCTACTCTTCCGTTCCGTTCCTACCAAAATGTCACCCTGCGGAATGAGAAGCGTGTAGAACTTTGTTATGTAGCGCCCTCCACCGTTCAAGTGACCAAACATTTTCAGTGACATAAAATGACTTACGGTGAACCAACGTCATGTTTAATGTACTGTAATCCCTCCCAGCAAGCTATCAAACCAACGGGGTCCTATTCAAGTTGATCAAGCTTTTTATGAGAAATAAACCCTTAGTGACATTTACTGTAGAAAATAACGTCACAGAGCAGACATAAAGCTGGGATGATTTTCGTGATTTCAACTGCAATGTTTTCTCACTTCGCGGCCAATATCACCGTCATTGAATATTGATGTCTCCGAGTCCATGCAAGTAATTACGTTACCTCGGGTTCACGTTTATGCTGTCAAGTTAACTTGAATTTAGAAACAAATAGACTTGTCCTGTGGGACGGACGCGACTTCGTAACAAAACAAACAAGAGTTCGGTGACCTCATGCGGCCATGGAATGTTTAGAGCTTTTGCAGATTTTTATGAAAAGGGACTACGTTACACATTAACGTGATTTACGCAAGGTGATTGACTAACTTATACATGTCAAGAAAATAATTCCCAATATTTATCATTAAGCGGTTTTGCCATTTCTGCTTAGATTATGCAAATCTGTCCCTATTTTGCATATTTGGTATTTATTTATGTTCCACCTGTAATGCATTATGGTACATGTGTTACATTTATTTAAGTCCAGTTACGGAAAACATAATGGAATAATACAATTTTCCCATTATCATGCAAATCAAGTCCTCATTTGCATAACATGTAACATCTTTGCCTAAGCTACCTGCATGCCTAAAATGATGCAAATCCGTCGTTCCTGCCTTCAGTTATCCTCTTTGAAATATCTTGTCAAAAACGCCCCTGCAGTTCCAAAATCTAACGCTAGGGGACTCAAATCTGCCCCACGCCCCCACCTTATCTTGAAGTTGAAAGGTATTCAAATGTTACTTTAGACCATATTATGTCAGGGACAAGAGAGACATTGAAAAAACTGTTACGACAGAAAATTGTCATGTCCCCATTTGCATAATTACTATTTCATTATTTACATTTTGGTCTAAGCTACCTACATACGGAAAATCATGAAAATCCGTTGTTCCTAGCTTGAGTTTTCTTCCTTGGAATTACAAAAAAAACGCTGCAATTCTAAACCTAGACGCTAGGGGGTCCAGACTTACGTCACTTCTTCCCAAGCACAAGAGCTATCTAACGCCCGAAAACCCTGTGCAAAGCTTGTTCAGGACACGGAAATGAAATGAAAAGTGGAATTTCCGCTGCAGTACCAAGGGAAGCCGCCAGTGGCCCAAAATATGATTATTTCCAGTGCTTGTCACACTCAACTGAAACACGGAGTATGAAAACATACATCCAGCCGTTCTTGAACTATGTCGTTGACACACACACACACACACACACACACACATATATATATATATATATGTATATATATATATATATATATATATATATACAGATGCGCGTACGTACGTGCTAGTGAAAATGTAATCAATGTAATCACCACGAATATAGTAATTACCTTGATATATGAGAGAAACCGCGTGGATATGGAATGTCTAAGCTGCTCTGATGTTGATGACATAACCGCAGTACTTTAGGAAGGTAAGAGTATATTTCCTAATCGCTCGCGTGGCAACAAACCATTGATCCCCTCCCCTCGCCGGCTCGGCTGCCATGCATCACACTTTAGGCCACAGCATGTAAATTTTATGGATGGCATCAGCGCGCTCATTAATTTTCGCCTGATTTCAGGAAAAAAATGATTTTTTTCTACTTCAGGAGTGGTCAGATAGACCAAAATGTGTAAATAGGCTGTGCTGTAACCTGATAATTGCATGTAGAATTAACACTAGAGAGGTAGCCTTGTCTGTAGATGCAGAAGTGAAAATTACTGGATAGTTGTAAGAGTGGCACCAATATGGAAGCCATGAGTATGGTTGCCAACACAGTGTGATGTCAGTCTACCACACTAGTGCATACACTAGTCCATACACTAGTGTATTTTTTTAAATACAGGAATAAATGCTTTGTTGCTTGTGATGCCATAATTTGTCACTTCAATTCTTGTTACAACGTTCAAGGTGTCTATTTTCAAAATTTGTCATCTTGTTATTTTTTACCCATCTTGTTTTTTTCGCTATTTTTGCAGTCTGCAGATGATGTCATCCATAAAATGTACTTGCTGTGGCCTTACAGAAAATACAATGATGCGAAGAACTCGTTAGGCGGAACAAGACCCAGAGGGGCCTCATGACAATGTAGTTTCGAATGAAATCGAACATCCGCCCCTCCCACCTGTGCCTGGTGGATGGGAAAATCCATGGATGCACGCCAAGTCGTATCCGCAACAAATTACTATCATACATCATCCTTATGCTACTCTGATAACATCGATTCCATCATGTTATCATTGCAATAACCAACAGTATTACTATCTACAACTGTTCGATACAATCAGGGTCTCTTTACTGGTTCATATTGACAGTTAGACGATAAATGACTTATGATATTTAAATAATGTAAATACGAGCACGATGTCCCGGAATTTTCATTACCGCCTGTGAGCCCGGGAACACTGCTTTGATAAAAGTGTGGCTACATTCGACCTGACAAGCCAGGATTCTATACAATGTCAATAAACAATATGTACCATGGACATACATGTCATCGATATCAAGAGACATATTGAGTATTGAGTCTTTTACAACTATTGATATTTCTTTGTTGACTAAAGAAGCCAGCCGTCTGTATGAGTAATGTAAAGAACAAACCGGTATAGCTAAAGACTGACCTACCTAGTCACATATCCCTAGCATATTCTTGACGATGGGTGGAAGCAAAGATATAAAGACTAATGATGCCTGGTGTCCACAATGTATTGTTCTCGTCGCAACCTGAATAAAATCAAATCTGGTTTGTCCCCACTACCCCTACAAACATGTTGCCGCGATCAGAAAGCAACAGCAGCCGATTGCTAGTGGCAGGGTTCCAAGTGTTGATTCAGGAGATAGCTAGTCATCCCCGACAGTGCATGAGATAGCGCCTGGCAGGGCTTGTTACTTAATCCTATTCAGGCGTATCTCCTACTACAGGTCGTCGGCAAGTGACTTAGTTAACATAAACTAGAAGAACGATCGATATACCCGGCCATTCTTGTCCTTGGTGTGATCGTGCGGAGTTTCCCTGATTTCCCACCAAGGAAATACGTGCTCGCATTTACAATGAAGGACGTCAGTATATCACAATGAAGGTAGGTGGAAATATATGGGGCTCTGCCGATTGTTGTAAATCTTTTTCAACTATCTGCAAGTAAATTCCATAAATTAGCAGTTGCTCTCAATTTCGTCTAGTAAAAGGCCCTGTTTAGGCTAATGGCCATCCTTATACCATTGTACGACTGATTAAGACAGAATGCCAATAGTATAATCTGCTACGATTCTTGAAAGTTTTAGCTAAGACATACATCGATCACCCTTGCCTCCCACAGTTCCCCGATCATCCTTCAACAGCGATGGAGGCCGGATATATTCAAGGTGTTCAGCAACATAGCTGCTAGCTGCTTACATCTCCCTATATCCTAATCACCATCAAAACACGCAGAATTATCAAGTTCCATGATAAGAAATATGCAACACCGATCATGATTTATAACCTGAACAATTAGCTCACTATCAAATCGGGGTTCATTATCGGAGAGTCGCTTTTGTGCTCCACGATGTAATGATGAAGTGAGCTCACCTCAATCCGGACTGCCTGCTGTCTGGCTACACTAGATACATGTGTACGTCTGGTCTCCCCACGTCATACCGGGTATGTAGGTGCTGATAGTACGGTTGGTATCAGCGGCTTGCAGTGCTCCTTAGCGCTATCTGTAGATAAATCCTCTTTCTAGAATACTGTTACCAATACCGACTGTCTGTGGATGAGAGACGACACAGCGTTTAAAGTTTAAACCGGGTTCCCCCTCGCAGAGGAATAACACAGCCGGCACAGGTATAAGTACACATCGATCGGAGTGAAGCAGGCTGAAACAGCCCACAATATAATAAGACTGTGCGATCGCCCGGATTGCCGGCACCCGTAAACCAAGTGCTTCAGAACAGCTACATGCAATCGTACTGGCTGCTCATAAAGCTATCCCTTGTTTTCTGCGTGAGAGGAAATTTTCTTGGGCTTTTTGAAACAGGTGCTGTATGATAAACAAGACGGCAATGCCCACGATTAAGCGTGTAAACACCGTCCAATGTTCTGCATGTGGAGAGTGTAGAACTGACCTGCCCGATGTGCTGGGGACAGGTACCTTATGTTACCGCCTCAAGCCTGCTTCTACTTAACGAACTTTGCATATTTCGAATTCATCATCTCAGAACATCGGGATGTTGTAACGTTACGTGAGTAGAGTCAAATAGGTCCCGGTTGGACTGAATCATCTTAGAGAGATACAAAAGAAATAGAGAACTACATGAGAACTACACGTCGTTTGGATTATCTTTGGTAATCAAGTAAAAACCTTTACACCGCATAAAGTAACTAGAGTTCCACGAACACATACCTTCGCCAAATAAACAAGGATTATGGAGTGGTTTTCTTTATTTATTGTACATGATTTGTGTTAATTATATCCAGTTTATAGATTTTTCAATTCGATACAAATGTTATGTTAGATAGACATACCCCCATATAGCCACCATGGTGTCCGTACCCCTATTATATTCGTACCCTCAAAAGTGTCGGTAAACCCTGTTGTACATGCCCGTAGCCAGGATTTTGGTTGGGTTGGCTCATCGAGCGGCGCTGGCGCGAGCTGCCTAGGCCTAGGGGCTCTGAAAAGCTATTTCCTGCATTTTGACAGGCAAAATTTGCTGGAAGACTAAGCCAAGTTTAACGGCATTTCTATTAAAGATACACTAGGTTTTCGCCGGTCTTCAAGGGCGACTCCACCCCCCACCCCCCTCACACACACACACACACCCCCAAACATATTTACCTTTGCCAGAATGGCTAAGGTTACGTTTTGGGCTTGTGAGTCTGTCTGTGTGTGTGTGTGTTAACAGCATAACTCAAGAAGCCTTGCATGGATCCCGATAATATTTGGTAGGTGGGTCGGGGTCGGGAAAACGAAGTTCAAGTTCGTTAATGGGCCCCCTAGCGGCTTGCTAAGGTATTGCAGCAGAAACTCAATTTTGGATAGCTCGTCTTCTGGACATGCCGTGGTTATTATTTTTGAGTGGTAGATAGCACCTGGAGCAGAGAGTAAGTGTTGTACGTTTGGACCTCCTAGCGGCTTGTTTGGAACTGCAGTCGCCGATTTCCTTTCAAACTTTGGACGAGAATGACTCGAGAACATGTTGATGGATCGTCATGATTTTTGGTATGTAGATAGCCCAAGTAACAATGTACATAATGGAATACTAATCATGCAAATCAGCAACTAATTTGCATAACTAATGAGGAAAGTTTATAAATCCACTGCATTTCATGATAGGACTTTCAAACTTGTCACATATATAGATGAGAAAGAGAGAAATATCAATGCATGTTAATTATGCAAATAACGGCCTCATTTGCATTATTAATGAGAAAATATAAACGCGTTGACGGATCGTCATGATTTGGTATGTAGATAGCCAAAGGGAAGACTTACATGATGGAATTCTAATTATGCAAATCGACGGTTAATTTGCATAATTAATGAGGAAAATGTGTAAATCCACTGCATTGCATTATAGGACTTTCAAACTTGTCACATGTGTAGCTGAGAAAGACAGAAATATCAATACATATTAATTATGCAGATGATGATCTCATTTGCATAATTAATAAAAAATATGAACATGTTGACGGATCGTCATGATTTTTGGTATGTAGATAGCCTAAGTAAAACCTTACATAATGAGATACTAGTTATGCAAATTAACAGCTAATTTGCATAATTAATGAGGAAAGTTGATAAATCCACTGTATTCCGTGATAGGACTTTTAAACTTGTCACATATGTAACTGAGAAAGATGGCTGAGAGTAAGAGGTGTATGTTTGGGTCCGCTAACATCTTTTCTTGAACTGCAGGAGGCGGTTTAGTTTCCTACTTTAAAAGATAATAAGTCAAGAAGGGATTGAAAGGATCATCATGATTTTTGGTATGCTGACAGCTTAAGTGATGCTTGATACAATTAAATAGTATGAAAATAGGGATCTAATTTGTATAAGCAATGGCAAAATGTTATGAACCAACTCCAGGCATATAAAATAAAATATAATGAGCAACACATTTATGTCTACAGACACCATTCTACATAACAAACCTGGTTTATTTGGCAAAGGTATGTGTTCGTGGAACTCTAGTTTCACCATGTTACGCGAGGCGTCGCACTGGAGGTCCGGGGAAATTTTGAAATCCGTACCCTCTGAAAAGCCCTTTCCCGTATTTTGAGGGACAATTTTGTTGCCAGACTAAGCTCAATCTAATGACTTTTCTATTAGAGAAAAATACTTTTGACGTCGACGGCCCCCATCCTATTCCTAACATATTTTATGTTAGGAGCCGGAGGCGTGAGCCGTCGCAAGGGAGGTCGGGGAAATCTTTAATCTGGACCCTCTGAAATTTGCTGCATTCTAAGTCGGGCAAATTTTGCTGTTGAACTAAGCTAACTTCTTAACTTTTTATTAATGAGAAAGGTTTTTGAGGGCGAAGCTCCCGCCACATCATGTCCGGCCCCCAAGGCGCGAGCCGTCGCAAAGGAGGTCCGGGAAATTTTGAAACCTGGACCCTGCCATTTCTGGGACAAATTTTGCTTATAGACTCGCTTGAATTGAATGGAATTTTTGTATTAGCGTGTAAAAGCGGACCTTCGAGTGTGTGTGTGTGTGTTTCGTACCCCCTGGCTACGGGCATGTTAGAATACGTACCCACAGAAGTGTTCGTCATTTCTGTAGTTTTCTAGCCTGGGAACCATACCATCGAGGCGCTCGGCGGTGTAGGGGTGACCGCCCGTACAGTTAATTGGTACAGGCTGGGGGAGTTCTTACGGGGTTAGATTAATTTAGCGGGGTAAACTCAAAAGGCCGGCTACAATCTCTATCGGCGAAATCTCAAAGGGCAGCTAATCAGACAGGCTGACAGAAGCAGGTCGGTGCCGGGTAAAGCTCCCCAAAGCCGACGGCGGAGAATGGTACCCAGGCTAGTAGTGTTCCTACCCCCTCTGATATCCACATATTAGCCCATGGCTACTTCCCCTCAGCCAATGAGGAGCCCCCTTTTTCTGTTGATATATCCACATAGTATGGTGCTACGAAAAAAAGTGTGCTGCTATTTCATGCAAATGAGGGAAAAACTATGGTGTTATCAAGAAAACAGGGGTGATATCTGCCTCAAAACTAGGAGTGATATACGCATGTGACCCGTTCTGACCAATCCTCGCTTACCTTTGAGACCATCTTCTGGGACCAGAATAGTGTCATGTGATAACTGACCAATCCTATGCTTGACTTCTAATTGCCCAGAGGAATATGAGCAGACTTTCTGTCTGTCCAGGCATCTTCCCCAGGAAGGTCTTGACAAGATTAATGACCGCGTGTTGTTACAGCCTGACACTCTGTCACAGCTTTTCAAGCAATAACAAGAAAGATTGTGGACTTTTAGGACAAAATAAAGTAACATTTTGTAAAGCTGATGAACTAGAAAAGCTTCGGGGAAGTATGCCATGGGCTAAGTTAGTTACCCCATGGCCTTGGGCTCGTTTTCTGTGTATATCGCCAGGCCCGACACCTCGGGGATTTCTAGTCTCCCCTCGGGCTTCGCCCTCGGGGAGACTAGAAACCCCTCGGTGGGCGGGCCTGGCGATATACACAGAAACCTCGCCCCGCCCATGGGGTAACTATTACCTATCCCCTGTAGTGTCCACGCCCCCTCGAGTGTCCGTAATCCCTGCGGGACATCAAAGGTAACGCGTATCGCAGGACTGGGGTCCAACCCTGGGCGTCGCTGCCTGCCAGGCATATATGACTTAAGCCCGAGTCACCGTGTCCACGCACTTGAGCCCATTCTAACACTTGTGCTGGTGTTTCACATGTGTGTGTGTGAATAGTATGAACGCATCGAGAGCGGGGACTGTGTAGAGGTGATGCAGAAACCGAGTATTCCACATCTTAGCATTTCAGTTTTAGCAGCAGTAACGTTATATCGCACCGCCCTTGACACCAGTTTAATAATAATAATAGCTCGACTCTCATCGATGGATTTGCCAGAGTGCAAAATCTCCCATAAGCGTAGTTGTCCAAATCCAGACTAAGGTTTTGTACAACATCATTTCAGGTCGTCCCAGTCCCTACCTCCTGATTACATTATGATGATGATGACTTCGTTTTACCTCCACGAAAAAGGAAGGTTTATTTTGGGTGTCTTTGTTAAGGTATATTTGAGCTCAGTATAACATATATGTATGAGTGGATTGTGATGATAGTTAATGGAAAAGTAGGCTAGAGAAACTTTTCATCATAACACCGCAAATTTCATGACCCTGACGACCGCGTGTACCTCACTCTACACCAGTAAGGCCATGTTGATTTGATTATATGGATGACATCCTCTGGGAACTCCAAAACTGATGCGAGCGAGCGAATAAAGAAAAAGTTTGGCCAAAAAAAAAAGTTGCCTTCAGTATGAAATCAAAGTGGCCAGGAAGGTTGAACATAGGACTAAACACACATAGTATGGTATACCAACAGTTAGGTGTAGGGACCAGTACATCATACGGGTGCAAAACATTTTTTTCTTCTTGGACCAATAAAAAAAAAGACCTGAAAAAAAAATCAGAGGAACAGGTTTCGCCAATTACAAAATGGACACACTATGTCGACAGGCATGTGGGGTCTTACCGGGGGCCAAGAAGACAACAAGAGGAAGTCAAGTAGAGTTTATAGTCAATTGTACCAAGTTTCTATAGTCAAAGGTACAGTACCCTGGGAGCCAGACAGGACCGGGTAGCTAGCGAGGTTTGTTAGCAAGTTTTGTTCGGGGAGCCAAGGCAGTCAGCCCGACAATCTCACATTAGCACTCCGGGGGAGTTTAAGCCCGAAGGAGTTATCGCTACCCTTTCAAAAGGGTAGGTCCTAGCTGCCCGATCCCGGATGGCCACCAGGGTAAAGGTACAGAGCCAGTGAGTTAGTCTTTATTACATGGAGATGGGATTTTAAAATGCCACTGGGAGTCCAATAATCCACCAAACAGATTCCTTTGTAGCAAAATTGACCAATTACCATTGTTTTTAGTATTGCCAGTTCTCAAGTTTCCACAGACAATCAGGTCCAGGTTCAGGTCCAGAATTAGAAATGATACTCTGGACCTTAATTTCTGTACTGGTACATCCCCCTACCAACAACATATTTCTTTTCTTTCTGTCCTTTCACATCTTATTCTTTGACTTTAGTTTTATTTTGGCATTCTTTGGCATTAGTTATCTGTTTTCTGATACTTTTTTTTCAATCTACGGAATATCTGTGCTCATTTTACAGCTGCTTTGCACAATTTATTGTATGGTCGAAAACTTTTTTTTTTGGAAACGGCCGAAAATTGGTGCGAGCGCGGATGTCATCCATATAATCAAATCAACATGGCCTAACGAAAAAAAAGATCTGCTTGGATTTCAGAGTTGAAAATAAACATATGGCTTATGGAAAGATGCAGCTTATTACATGTGTAGGCTGTCTTCTACAATGGCAAAAGTTTAGGGAAATTCTAAATTGTACGTTAATTGGACCTCACTTTACTTCTGATGGGAATCCTAGGGTGTGTTCAACTTGAAATCAGCTCAGTCACTCATATGATAATAAACAAGAAATTTAGATATTTTAATCTCATGAGGATATACGCCTCTAGCTCTACATTGTACCTTTGTGCCAAGTTTCCACTCATTCGATTAAAAAATGAATCTGTTATAAAACCACCTGCATTACTTTCTGACTCACCCTCGTACAATTGAAAGAACAAAAATGAAGATCTGTTGTTCGGTATTCAATAATCTGTGTTTAGTCATTTGTTGAACCTTCCTTAACACTTAGATTTCAATATGATGGAAACTTTCTATTGGCCAAAATCTTTTATTTGCAAGCTCGCATCACTTTTGCGGTTCCAGCGAACGTCATCCATATAATCAATGATTGTGGCCCACCTACAATCTGTAAAATGTTACTGGCTGCAATGGAATACTTTCTGGTTGTTTAAGAGGGTGGGTTTGAGTGTTACACTTCTAAACAAACATCATCGAGTGTTACAACCAGTGATCAGAACGGAGCTGAATATATGTGTGATCAGGGGCAACCCTGAACAAACTGGATGTTTTGTGAGCTGCATGGTTGTGCCAAACAAAATATGACTGCACCTGGGCTAGTGACCTGAAAGAATGGTCGGGACAAACAGTACATCAGCTAGAAACCCTGGCTGAAGATAGAAGATGGAAAACTTACGTTGATGGCATTGCTGCCCCTACGGCCGGTGAGGCTATGGGACCGGTGAGGTGAGATGGGCAGTCAAGTATTTCCAACCCAGTGACATTAAGGACATCACTAAAATTTAACAACTAGCACGTGCAGGTCCAGATGTGAAGTTTCATCACACTTGATCTCCTACTGTCATGTCTCCAGGGGTTTCTGCACATATCTACACATACCTTGTAATCTACTATGGTAGGAGGAACCCCTTACATCCTTGGTCGGAATCCTCCTAGGAGACAGATACTCCGAACAACAAAGCTGTATCTGCTGAAGCCGTCTCACACGTGTCATACAGTTCTGTCCCTGTGAGACTTAGTGCTCCAGTAGACGAGAGGGTGGAGAAGGAATTGCACACCCCTCCTTCACCATAAAAAGTCATGTGCAGGTAAGGGAAAATGCCTGTCTGCCTGCTCATCTGTCGATTATCATCTGTCGAATCGACAGAAGAACCATAATCTACTATGTAATGTGTCAACTTTCTTGGTCATTAAATCTATCACAAATAACTTTACCCCCACAACTGTCTTTTCAAATTACAACCCCTTCCCCGTTATGGTCAACTTCAACTGGATGTCCCTTACACAGCTGTACATATGATCTAGTACAACATTTACATTATCATAACATCTAAGTATGTATCATTCATTGGATTATGATAAGTTCTGTATTTACTGTGATGATGACCAACATTGGCACACCTCAAAGGAAGAAAACCTTAAGAATATTCACTAGTCACTAAAGCAAAACTTAGTTACAGGCACAGAAGACAGCAAACATTAAAATAGGTTGAATAAGCTTGTTATAGAAAGACAATGCAAGTACAATTGTATATATGGAGTCAAAAATAGATCACAGATAATCTTATGTTGGCAAAATCATGCATGCATGTTGCAAGTACAATCACATTTAATTCTACATTGGTAATTACCTCCACATCCATATAGATGCAGCTCATCCAATCCACAGAACATGTCAAACTAGCACAATACTCAATGCTAAACAACTCAGCTTCAGAGTTTAACCTTTTTCCAATGATGGGTCAAATTTGTAATTTCTTGAGCTATTCTGAAAATTTCCTGACCTCCTTCAACTTTAACCTAAGTGAAGTAAAAGGATTTTCAACTGCCCAACTCCTGTCTTTGTCAATGACTGTATGGTGTTACATTATGCAGACAGACCCGGTGAGCAGAGGATCATGGGTTGCAGAGTCTATGGCTGCCCCATCTCTGTTGAGGGTTGGAAAGCCCTCAAGTAGATGGCTTCAGTTATTCCTCTTGCAATAAAGTCTATCTGCATAATGTGATGTCACAGAGGCAGCAGATTGCTCATACCTTGATAAAGTTGAATGGTTGAAAATTTGGGGAATACAATAATTTTGATTTAAAACTTTGACCCATAGTGACTAAGACTAAATTTAACGTTGTTGATTGGATTATGTACAGAGAGCTGGGATATGTACTGGACAGGACTTGTGGAAGTCACAAACTTAAAGTCTGTTGACATGGGGTGCTCCTCTTATATTTAAGTGTCTAAATGGTATCATTTGATACGACATTGTTAGTTTCTCTCCACATACACGTAGACCAGTATGACTCGTGCATCAATTTTGTGCTTGTACTCCACAGCCTAGACTCCTGACACCTAGTCTTCTGAGGCCAAATCCATTACAATAAAGGAGTAAAAGAATGTATAGCTAGGATGTCAAGTGTACTCACAGAAATCTACATGTATAATGTAGTAAACCATACAGTATGTAAAAGTCAACAAGTAAGATTTGAACA
Organism: Branchiostoma floridae; assembly: GCF_000003815.2. Classification (NCBI taxonomy): domain Eukaryota; kingdom Metazoa; phylum Chordata; class Leptocardii; order Amphioxiformes; family Branchiostomatidae; genus Branchiostoma; species Branchiostoma floridae. Next base: position 349,098 of record NC_049993.1, on the reverse strand, counting down.
TGTACATGTATGTTCATCACATCATGAAAGTCAAAGAATTCATCTACTTGTCCCAATCATTCCTGAATTATACAGGAATATATTAAAAGTCAATGATTGTGTACTTCTCTGCTAACCCTGAAAGAGCTACATGCTAATGTTCCTAATTAGTTGAATGTAAGTTCATCTGTGATGGTAGTCAACATTATGTCTCAATTCTAAACTTTATATCCGTACACAAAATAAAGCGCTTACCAACAAGCTTACATCAGAGCCCACCAACCTCCCCTTAACCGAGACGGGGGCCGATACCGACTGCCAAGCACCTTTGACCCTTTGCTGACGTCACACTTCCATTCCAGATGTGTGACTTAGGTGTTGGGTCATTTCAACTTGGAGGATCAGAGGACTGATCGAAAGCTTGCTGGTAAGTGCTTTATTTTGTATACGGATATAAATTTCAAAATTGTAACATAAGTTCCTAATTAGTATTAATCTGTAACAGGCGACTGGTAGATCTACACAGACTCCAGGCTGGGCTCTTTCTAAACAGTCACTTCCTTCCTTGGTTCAAAGCACAAATCTACAAAAACTGATATACCACTCCTGAATAGGCAGAATAGGAAAAGCTATATACTCAACACAAAAAAAATTGGAAACATAAATTTGATCAATCTTATCTAGAGTGCTGTATCATTTATCATTAGAAAGCTTATCTAATGCCCTTTATAATACAGCTTGCTATTATCATACATTGATGGGGTTGAACACCAGAGCAGGTCACACAAAAAGTGCAGAAATGTCCCCAGATTTTTCATTTTTAATGATAAGGCCACACCAATTTAATTTGTTGCTTCTTGGGTTTCCCGACCCATTTTTTTACGATTCAGAACAAAAAATTTGTCCCAAGAAAAATAATACCGGGTTTGCTATTGCAGACCTGTAAAAAAAAACATTCCAGGGGCACATACTGCTGATAAACCAATCAGAGAGCTTCTTTGGAGTCACATGATCAGAACAGTGGTATCAAATCAAAGGAAGAGATTCATTGGATAAATCATGCCATGAAAAGCTGAAAACTTGACTACTAACCTTATTTTTTTTTGTTATATAAGTTCACCCCAGACTTTTTGCAATTTTTTTCCGACCAACCACCCCAATATTTTTCTGAAAAAAGAAGCAACAAATTAAATTGGTGTGGCCTAAGCATTGCATATTACATGGTTAAAAAGCTTTCATATTTCCTTTAGAATGGTCCTATATTTGTTATGATCACAATTTTGTGTAATGAGCACAATGATTAATTTTGTAAGTGGTTTGTGTAAGCTTGCCAGCCAACTAAATTGGACATTTAATTGGCAGGGAAATTCCACGCCAGGTTCTTTATTTTGTGACACACTCTACACTCTTGGTCAGGTAAGGTAGATTGAATTTGGATAACAAATATGCTATCATTGTATTGTAAAGGGCACTAGATATGTGTTTCAATGATACATAAAACTATACAATTGATAACGTAATAACAGAAGTATAATAAATCTTTGATACTGTGTTTTTTGCTTTCTACTTTTCTTTCCTCTGAAAGATAAGACTAAACCTGTTCTTGGGACACGAAGCCTTCAGTTCAAGGCCAAATGTTGGTGCAAGAGTACCCCTGTACCCTCAGTCCTGACCATGTCACTAGTTACATACATGTAATACATACCAATGTCCTACCTGTCAGGCTTCCCCACCTTAAACAACAACAACACAGAAACCTCTACATGTAGCTGTCCACTCGGAGCTGTTAACAAGGAGGACTGGGCAGCTTGAATGGGAGCTAGGAGCTAGATGAGGAACGTCTGGAAAGAAAAGGGACAATTTAAAAATGTTGTTATCCTTATTAAGTACACCTAATCAAAGTTTAGGAAATATGAATGGTAACTTCGGTGTTTCTCAGAAATAAAGGTTTAACAAAGGAATAGAGGGAAGGTTCAGTTGATCTTGAAATAAAAACGGTACTTCCTAACACAAATAATGGATAGTACAACACTTTCATCTTTTATAATGAAAACCTGATATTTTTTTTTTTTTGCATAATGGAAAATACAACAATGCCACTTGTCATGCCAAAACCAGGATGCTGCACACTCACATTTAAAGGAAAGGTAAAAAATGAAATGTCTAAATAAATTGACTTTTCAACTATTAAAACTGTCAAATACCCAAAGTGAACAAAAGTGTACTACACATACATTGTATATATGATACACATTATACATCAGCACAAAATCTTGCGAGTGATGTTGAATATACATAGTCATGTAGAAGTCTATTTTTCTGCTATAGAAACATTTTGAAAGTCTATATGTATCTGCTTTATTCCTAAGTGTAAAATAACATTTATGCTTACATTCACTGAACTTGCCTCATTAGAAGTAGCCTGGAGTCCAGCCATCTTCACTTTGATCTGCTCCTGGCCAGATGGTTGTTACCCTATCAACAGGGTAGCAACCTTCAGGAGCAGACCAAAGCAAACAAGGCTGGACTCCAGGCTATGTTAGAAGTGCAAAGCAGACTTATAATGACTTGTGATGTAATTGTTCTGGCAAGAATGTATTCTTAATCTTTACAATTACTACAGTAACCGTTACTTCTCCTTGCTGCTTTGTGATGACGATAAATTGACTGAGTCTATACGTACATGTACAGTAACGTTATACCCCCTTGTCTCAATTCTTGTCAGAAGAAAGAAAGACATCATGGTGTTGCTGGCAACGATGGGTAAGCCAGTCATGATGGATACATGAAATCAAGGCCAGTAATATGTCCCCATGTCCCATAGTGGACTACACTGGGTCCATACACTATGATACAGATATGATGCCCCACTAGTGGGCGACAATTTAAGCTGTTATGTGAAGAACACAAACATATGACTTTCATTGTTATTGAGGAGGATGAAATGTATGTCACATTCACAAACCCTCTATTCCAGAGACAGACTTAAGACCATTATCAAGAGGAGATTACTAGATGACAAAGAACTGAAAACAGCACAAAACTAGATGTCAGCAACATCATATGGAATGGCTCACCTTCATAGCTACCACCACATTCTGTACCCAGAGGAAACATACATATATACCAACACAGATTTGGTACAGCTATAAGTAGCTCAGTGTCCCCAATACTGGCAGATTTGTTTATCAGGTGTTAACAACAGCACCAGCAAACTGTAAAACCAAACAGTAGACATGCTATGTGATGTAGCCTGCTTAAATCACACTTCTAGCAGCCTGTCCAACATCTGCCAGCTACTGCCCTGGACTGTGTTACACAGACTAATGTGATGGAGTATCAAGGGAGTACAGCAGGACCTGACACATCATCTTAACACCATGGACCACACAGGTCACATCAAAGAGGAGCAAGATCATGGCATAATACCATGGATCTACTTTCAATCAAGAAGGATTTTGGCACACTTAAGTTACTTGTCTACAGAAAGGAAACACACAGACCAGTATCTGAACTTCAATTGGCACTGCTAGCAGATTGACAGTCAAAATATACTGTCGGTATAGCGGAAAAATAAGGTTGTACAAACAAGAAAACTTTGTCCAAGGGGTCAAGGGGTACTTTTCATAGCAAGGTTGCCAAAAGCAAAGTTTCCCTTCAACATCAGACCTTCTTGAAAGCTCACGGTAAAAAAATTCACACCCATAGCAAAAATGCCTGAAGGAAGAATCCCTTGGTTCATAAAAAAATTGTCCCCCAGTTGTGTACATAAAAAGGTGCCGTAATTTTGAAATACAAGTTGCCCTATTCTACAAATCATCAACCAGAAGCAAAATCAATCAAAATACTGATTCAGCAGAAAGGTTACAGCAGCCGGCTAGCAAGCAGTAAATGTGGATCAATTTAATAAAATTACAGAGGAAAATTGAATGATCTTTAATTAAAAAGTATAATAGCTCAATATTTGCTTTAATACTACTACTACTGCTCTGGGCAACTACTAAAAAGATATGATAACTAAACAACTCGGTATTTTGAACCCTATCAAATGTTCACACTTTCAACAGGAAGTAAGCAAGCCAAATGCACAATGATTTTGACAAATTTGACAATTGAAAAAATCTCCATCAGATTATAAAGACTTAGATGTCTGCCTAGCTTCTTTCCTGTCAGTTTACACAATCAAAATACTGTTTGCAGGGAATATAACATCCTCAGGCAAGTCAATGGCACCAAAATATTTCTCAATTCAGACTTCTCCTCTCAATAGTTCAGACTTCTCCTCTCAATAGTTCAGACTTCTCCTCTCAATAGTTCAGACTTCTCCTCTCAATAGTTCAGACTTCTCCTCTCAATAGTTCAGACTTCTCCTCTCAATAGTTCAGACTTCTCCTCTCAATAGTTCAGACTTCTCCTCTCAATAGTTCAGACTTCTCCTCTCAATAGTTTAGACTTCTCCTCTCAATAGTTCAGACTTCTCATCTCAATAGTTCAGACTTCTCATCTCAATAGTTCAGACTTCTCCTCTCAATAGTTCAGACTTCTCCTCTCAATAGTTCAGACTTCTCTCAATAGTTCAGACTTCTCCTCTCAATAGTTCAGACTTCTCCTCTCAATGGTTCAGACTTCTCCTCTCAATAGTTCAGACTTCTCCTCTCAATAGTTCAGACTTCTCCTCTCAATAGTTCAGACTTCTCCTCTCAATAGTTCAGACTTCTCCTCTCAATAGTTCATACTTCTCATCTCAATAGTTCAGACTTCTCCTCTCAATAGTTCAGACTTCTCCTCTCAATAGTTCAGACTTCTCCTCTTAATAGTTCAGACTTCTCCTCTCAATAGTTCAGACTTCTCCTCTCAATAGTTCAGACTTCTCCTCTCAATAGTTCAGACTTCTCCTCTTAATAGTTCAGACTTCTCCTCTCAATAGTTCAGACTTCTCCTCTCAATAGTTCAGACTTCTCCTCTCAATAGTTCAGACTTCTCCTCTCAATAGTTCAGACTTCTCCTCTCAATAGTTCAGACTTCTCACCAACTCATTCATTACTCATCTATGCTCCACCTCTGTAGTAGATACAGTAACTGTAGGTTTTTGGGAGAGCCTTTCAGTCATTGATGACTTCTGAGGTTAGTGAGCCATTCCAGACAACTACATGTAAGTTCTGCCATTGTATATGTAAACCTCATTCCATTGTTCAGTGTCATGCTGTCAACAACAGACAGGTCTGAACTGCTGGATAGCAAATAATGTATTGTATTGTCCAATTAGTATAAGGCAGGAATGATTCAGGGTTATGGCTTTAACTTGCCAATGGATAAAGTTACATCATAACACCGCAACGGTACTCTGAGGAAGACAAGTCTATTACACAAGAGTATCTCCCACATTGTCTCTGCAGATATGCTTAATATCTCAGCAATTTACAGTGGAAACCAGCTATTTGCAATACGCTTTGGCGCAAAAATCGGCTAGTTGCAAAGAATTCTGAAATCGAAAACCATTTCCCATTTAAGCCATTGTATACAGCACCCCATATTTGCAAAGCCCAAATCGGCTAATCGGGAAAAAACGTTACGCATCTTAACCCCAAAATATGCCAAACAAATCACCAGAATCAGCAGGAATGAACCAAAATTTTCTGTATAAAGACATCAGATCGCCAAAAGTATGGAAACTTTCTGTTTTTAGTCCGAAAAGGTCGCGATTTCTATTGAAATCTACGTCGCTAGTGAGCGGCCTGGCGGTCACCGCGGGGAATCATGGGATACTAGTACTACAAATGACGCTACGTCCGCCATCTTTGTTTTCGTGAGGGAAATGTTTTGAAAATTACGCTGTCAACTGTTGCAAAATTTCCGTGTAATCTGTGGACATCGTAACCTCAAAATTTGTAGATATGAAGATTAACAGTCTATTTAGGAGTTAGTGACGACTATTTCCGCGTAGTACATAAAGTTTGTCTGAAGACCACGAGCATTTTTGTCCTACAACGTAGCGATGTTTTTCGTCTGTTTATCACATGTCGACAAATTTTACGTAACGCAGTCAGCGCGTGCACTGTACCCTAATTGATCGGTTCTTTATTAATCAAACACTTTTGCATTTGCATTTGGCAATTAAACTTAGAACACATTTGCATATGTACCTCACGTTTTTTTGGTAGCTTCACATGCTAGCAGTCAATTTCTTTGTTTTCTTCAAGCCGATACTATAGACGAGATCAACGCATCTTTTGATGCATCGCGATTGGTTCTTCCACTCTAAAAACATCAGAACTTCGCACACATAACAAATTATGCTACAATTACCAATTAAGGATAAATTTGTCGCTGAAAGTGGCTAAGACGTATTGTGGAGTTTATCATATTATGGATTTGGTCGATAAGGTTAAGTAACGATTATGCCAGAGCTCCGAGTTGTTGAATTTCTCCGAACGAGTCCAGGAGTCAAAACTGATAAGGACACTGATTATTTTGTAGATACAAGTAAAATGTACTGATAAAAATGAATTTCCTTGCGATTTATATTTGATAAGTATTAAGTACATGATCATTTGTGGTAGAAATGATTGTGTTTGTATTCTTTGTGTCAATGCGTGCGATGCATTCACCAATGCCCCCCTCCCCCATCCACACTCGGGTCATTTCGAGCAACATCTTTTAATCGGGAACGCCGGTTAGTCGGGAAAATTCAGCTGGCAAATGGGCTTCCCTTATAAGCCGCTTCCACTGTATTACAATGTACATGTACTTCCTAATCAACTTGTTTATCTTCTGCTTAACATTTAGACCCAAACCTTTCCCCAGAGCTGGAGCGGGATCCTGAGCCACTGCGGCGCCGATTACGTTTTCTGCTCCCTGACCGAGAGCGAGACTGCGAGTGGCGTCGCTTCTCACCGTGTTTAGACCTGGACCTGAAATTTACACAAAAAAGACATGCAAACCCACAAACTTGCAAAAAGTAACAACGTAACTCTAACATGATTGTACAAAATTACTGATAGTACATGTAATTTACATAATACATGAACAGTATGTTAACTCTAATCTACATGTTCATGTACTTGTGTATAATGCATACAAAATGAACCTTTCCCAAGTCGCAGTGACAATATGAATCTGGTGCCCCAAGACTACCTTAGCAGGGAGTAGGTTAATTACCTACAATATATAATAAATAGCAATACCAAATTGTTTTAACCATCTACAGAATTACAATTCTGCACTACAAAAATACATGACGTTTTCCCTACAAGCCCTTTCAGTAACTCACACAGTTGTGCAGTACAGAGAATGAGAAGTAAGGACAGGTGATAACGACCTTTTCGGTTACCATACCATTCTACCATGTTACCTGGACCGTGATCGGGCTGAGGCGGAACTCCCGGACCTGGAGCCAGAACTGGAGGACCTGGACCGGCTGGACCGGGAGCTGGAGCCAGAACTTGAATGGTGGCTCCCTTGATGGGAGTTTTCCTCATCACTTGACAACTGATACTTGGACAGGTCTGCATCATCCTCTTCCTACAGCAAGGAATCATTTGATCGAAAATGACAAGATTTTCCTGTGCACATATGGCACATACATTTACACCATACATTTACTGGGCATCACCCATCTTTTCCTTAGCCCTCACAGGCTAACACAGCTGAGCTAGTAGCACAGATAATACTGCTGGTCAACTACAGCATTGCCGGGTTCAACAACTCACAGACCTGATGGCCTGGGGTGACAATTTACCACTAAGTATTGGATACATGGATAACTTACAGATACGTGATCATAGGTGGAAATGCTACTTGTGGGGTGATTGCCTGTAAAATGTGTAGTTATTTGTCACAGAAGTTGTTTGAATAAAGGGAATATTAAAAAAATATGGAGGTATTGTTGCCATGCTGTCTTCCCTCTGGAGGTTATGTGGGGTATATCTCAAGAACCGCTGGAAGGTTTGCAATGGTTTTTGGTAGGTGGATATGTGCAGGGTGGCATGATGACGGTGCAGGTCGACTTTGGGCCTCCTGTTGGTTGACTTTGGTGCTGCAGCAGCACAGTTTGTATTATATCTCTGCACCTGGAGTTGCAGAATGCAGAATGATCACTATCCACCCAGTTAATGTGACCCCCAAATACACGAGGTTGAGTCAAAAAGTAACCCAAGTGGCCTTACAGCAAGCTCTTTTGATGTCAAATGAGGTGAAATTTGGCAGGCACCCATCCCCTTGGGACTGCAATATGCCATTTTTTGTCCAGATTACTATTATGAGTTACTGAGTTTACTGAAACTGAAATTGCACATGGATACAAATGCATATCTCTTTGAGTCACATGCTTGTTTTCACTTTCCAAATCCAATCAGTTTTTCTTTTTTCACTGCTGGGGTGGAAGTGAGATGTGGCGTATTCGGCTACAAATAGAACTGCCTCTAATGTAACACTTCAGTTCATCCTCATAAAAGAGGAACCACTGTGAGTTCAGGGATCAACCTTTGCTTCTAACCTATAGAGACATTTACAGTACAGGTGTGATGTCAGCTTTATACAGTCTTTAAAACTTAAGCCAGATCCAGAGGAACTGAACTTCTGAAAGACTTCTAGGGGAATGGTCATCTTAAATCAACTCACTGAAGTCTCTCTTAAATGTATGTATGTAAAATCTACAAAAATATTTCTGACATAACATTATGTGCCTTTACCTTTGTGCCAAACTCATTTGATGAAAAAATGAGCTTGCTATAAAATCACTTGCATTACTTTTTGACTAGCCCTCATGCAGCATTCCCCACCTCATCTGAGTCCAAGTCATATTTGGAGACATCTCCCTCCTCCTCCTCCTCATCTTCATCATCCTTATCATCATCATCATCATCATCATCATCATCATCATCATCCTTCCCTCCAGTCTCCTGCCTGGGAGGAGTAGAAGCTTTGCTGGTCGCACCTCGGAATTTCTTCTTCTTTCTCCCAAACTACAATTACAGAGAAGCAAAGATAAACCAAGAAGAAACACCATACAAGACAGTGGTGATGATAAGACATCCTGGTAAACAATATCCAAAGACAATTCAATCTCTAAAAACTGGACAAGAATTGGAGGTTACTTCCAGCCATTTTGAGTGACATCCTTCACTCTTCTTCAGTATCACTGGAATAAACTTGTATTGAAGTGATACTGGTATAAATATCCGATCTAATAATAGATGAAGATGACAGGGATGCTAACTCATATTTTTATACATTTTATGTATCAGTTATCAAAATGTAAATAGTGTTTGAGATAGTTCCTATAGTGAGACAACACCAGATGATGACAATTTAAAAAGCTTGAAATGCTATTCAGTCATGGGAGATCTCATGGATACAGTAACATATTTCTGATATGACCAGTGTATTCTGTATGGCCATGTCGGCAAATTGGCAGGTTCCAGCGACTGAATACTCTTTCCATGACTGTAAAAAGTATGACGTGTACAGCTGGTTTTCACTTTGTTAAATCTTGCCTTTATGTAATACTATCACAACAAAAAGAATTTTAACTTGAAAGTTCATCTGTGTTGGTAGAAGTCATTATTGAACTAGTTAAACTGTAATTTCAAACACAAAAATTGGACTCACCCAAGGTCTGACAGATCACTCAATACCAGGTTCCTTGAGCACAGACGCCCGAGTTCAACAACCTCAGAAGTTTCCCAACATATTCACATAGAATCACCGGGTCATTCGGTCTCAGTGGACAAACTTAAAATCTTGGACATAGAGATTGCTAGAGGGATCAAAGAAGCCATCTACCTCAGAGCTTTACAACCATCCTTGAACAGAGACGGTGGATATAACGTGACGTCACGACAGCAGTGGATTGTTCATTCCTTGACAAAGACTGGTGCTGTTCAGTCGAATATTAGTCCAATTTTTGTGTTGGATATTACAGTTTACCTAGTTCAATAAGAAAGAATTATGATTAATTATGAACTAATACTGGCTAACAAAGATACAGTCAACACAAGTTGGACTTACCTCATCATACTCTCCATCTGACTCTTCTCTCTCCACATACTCCACATCCTCACGCTCATTATAACCACCTCCATATCCTAAAACATATATAGTTTGATATGAATATATACTAGGGGTGGGTACAGAAAATTCAAGTACTATTATAGTCCTGGTCCAGAGGATGATGATAGTCAAGGTCCAGACCTGAGCCAGGACCTACATGTACTAGTAATTGTTTGTGAAAACTTTGCATCTCATTTGGCCCAAAAATGAAGAAGATGAATCAATTTGCAGCTTTGGCAAGATAAGGAGAAGAAGACGAAATGTGACAAAAAAACAATATTGATATTTCAACCTACTAGTACAGGGCTCAATATACCACCTGCATATGCAGGTTAGTGCAGGTAAAATTGGAGCTGTGCAGGTATTTCTGGTGTCTGCCTGCACCTAACCTGCACTGGTCCATGTACTGGGTTTTAAACATAAATGCCAGATAATGTAGGAGTATGTGGATTGTTATTAGCTGCATTGACTGTTACCACCTATAAAGAATAAAAGAAAAAATAGGAATGGTTCCTGAACAATATTAGTATGATCCATACTTCCTAAATTCAGAGTGGTGCAGGTAAAATTTGTCTGATGCAGGTAATTTTCAATGTTACCTGCACCAGTGCAGGTATGCAGAAAAAAGTATTTCGAGCCCTGTAGTATATTGTGTATGAAGTAAAATATAAATATGGGTACAAAAATCCCAACACTCATTCCTTATGGGAACCGCTGGTTAACAATGCCCTGATGTTACAAAATAAAATGAAACGTACTGTCCAAAATAAGGAGGTACCGGGTGATTTTGAGGCCGAAAAAATGTGTGTACCAGTGTTCAACTTTATTCGAGAGACGAGTGTTTGACTTTAAACTCACCTGTCCGCTCTTCCATCTTCCCATATTTTGGTGCCTTGCACATGTTACATTCATTCCTCCTGGCCCAGTTCACATTCCCACACCTACGTGCACATCACAGGAAACATCAATCCATTGGTGAAATGAACCAAATACAAGATATAACCCTCTCCCTGCTATCTAGCCCTGGAACTAATAGGGAATTGGTAACCTACATCTATGTGCTACAGAAAAAGGTTAAAGGTGAGCAGTGTCCGAAAATTGGAACCGTGCACCTAATTTTTGACACTTGTATTTAGTAACTTGTATTTGGTGTAAATGTTTATGTTCATTGAAATTCAAATAATACCATTTTTGTCACAGGTAATAAGAAATTGTATTTTGGTGTTATAAACACTTCAGTTCATTAGTATTTCTTACATGATCCCACGACTTTCACCCAGAAATCAACTTTTGTGGCACATAAATTTTCTGCTAATTGCAGAAAATCTAACACCTCTTTGAATTATGGTGTTGGGGGGGGGGGGTGCAAAACACTTTTGTCTCATGGAGATGAGATTTGCTGTGGCAGATATAAGATGATTGTTGGCTTACGTTTTACACTGCCAGTCATCAGCACTAAACAAGCCTTTACTCTTCTCTGCTGCAGCCTTCCCAATCTCCACACCTCCAGTCCGGATGACTTTAGCCTTGGAATCTTTGTCTGCGAGAAATGGGAACATACATTGTAGCATAGGTTAACCCTGGCTAGGGAGAGACCAACCTGGAGGCAACTCTCCATCTTCATGGCTACCTTGTCCCCCCAACGACCTGGAGGTCAAGGGACTAGGTAGGTAGGTAGGTATTGTAGCACAGACTGGTGTCCAGTCAAAACTGACAAAGGTGACTACACACAATGGACTGACTACAAAACAAGTGGAGACGGCCTTGGCTACATGTCTTTGCTTGTAGGTTCAGTCTGGTGAATGTTTAATAAAATGCACAATAATGTCCGATAATGCACAAATTGAACTAAAAACCATCATCATCTTGCTATCATCTTGCCTTCTTGTGTACCGTCATTGTTGATGTTGGTTTAATTTATTTAAGTTTCTTTTTGACGTATGGTTACTATTGTTTGATTATTTTACGTATACGTACAAATACATCTTGTATTCAACTTTCATCCATACATACTGTATAGCTCCACTTATATTCTTTTATTTGTAACAATTCCTAACGTTCTTGTCCGAATTATTTGTTTATTATTGTTTACATCCATCTATTCATCCTGTTTTACATTATTTTGCTACATACTTCAGTCTGTATATTTCCTATACTACCAATTTGTACCTACATTGTCTTTTACTTTCCCGTTGGATCCGTGGTTTATGTTTTTGTCAATGTCCTTATGTTTTTGTTAATGTGAATTGTATATTGTACTGTAAAATGCAATAAAAATAAAAAATAAAAAAAATAAAATGTTCATCTACATCTACATTCATATACCCCCAAATAGCCCCGCCCTTCTAGTAACTGAGATGCAACATGTTATCAGCAAGTAAGGTTGTTGCCTTTTCACACATACATGCAATGTACATACATGAATAAATACAAAGTTGGATTACAGTTAAATTGTAATTTCCGACACAAAAGTGGTACCTACCGATGATTTAGTTTGTTTAAGTACAGGTAACACCAGGTTTTCATGTTCGAACATATGCCTGAATAATATTACAAGTACAGGATTTAAGTACAATGTTCAGACTCAGTCCTGCCGGGAATACAGTAATAAAGGGAGATGGATGTACAGACCTTTGCCACATCTGTTGCAGGATGTTCTGCGAGCGAAGTTCATGTTCCCACACCTGCAGATGATGAATAAGATGTTCATGACTTTCACAGAACTAATACGTACAACTACGGTGCAAGGAACACGGATTTATGTGGATACTAGAAAGCTTCGTTTTGCCAGCATCTCGACCACCTAGGCCTCCTGATGAACTGGGGCATTTCGGTACGTCACCACCAGACCTTTTTTTGTCACAGACGACAGTAAGGTAAAGAGATAAAACTGTGGATGTTGTAATTAACGATAAATGGCTCATACTATCAGCATAGCACAATTCTATCATTGTTAATTTGTCAACTTACAATACTTGGATAATTGTATACTTAGTATTTTTCAGCCTCAAATTGCTTCGATCTTGAAACCAGCTGACTAACTACAAATAACATACAAGGTCAATGCCCCATGTCGAGTACAATGTTTATCGTTTGAGGTTGTTTGAGGTCGTTTGAGGTGTTCAGGCAGTTTGGGGGTTCAATGGGTAGTGAGTGCTGAGACGACCGAAATGAGGTAGGCAGGGAAAGTGTTTCTGTGGTATCTGCTGGGACTTACTGTGGATCGGAGCAGATCCAGTCCCCATCACTGGCCTTGAAGGCCTTCCCTCCTGCTCCCGCGTCCTTTGTCGCACCTTGCACACCACCTGACGACATGGCTGATCAGGGACGCTGCGACTGGAACAGAGCACAAGATTGCAGGGCAACGCTTTCATACAGAAGCCAAAATTCAATATAAAGGCACAAAACCACGACACATCTATTATATATCAAGCGCCACAGACTATTACTCAAGTTTAAGTGTTGTAACGTTTACTAACGCATACCTGATTTCAGGAAGTTTGAGGTTCCTCACAGAATTATGAAATGGCTTACCACTGTGTTGCCTCTTCGGTACCTGTGAATATATAAATAATATTAGAGTTTTTCCGTTTTTTATCACAAATTTTTAAGACAATTTTTTTGAAAATCTAATCTTGTTATACTTTTGAGACTGTAACTGATGGTATTTCGCGAGATTGCATCCATATATGTGTAATGTAATGGCATTATTTGCAGGTACCAAGACATCTGCAGTAGACACCTAAATTGTTCAATATCCTCTCGCGAGATTTAGACTTCATAGGCGCTTCTAATCATCCAATCAGAGACGACTATAGTCACGTGATGCCTTCAATTAACCGGTCGCCATTTTACAGTCACAATCATGCAAAGGATTATATATACAAAATTAGTTTTTATTTTGACTCGAAATGTCATAGGTACTAAGAAGTACAGTAAGACACAAGCTAGTATATTCATTATGGCATATTGCATGACCAGCTGGAATGAAAATTGAACTCTCACACAATTGTGGCTTGTGGCATTGTAAATTTGCATGAAATATTTGCATATACAAGACTAACCAAATGCGATCGCAGCCTGTGCTGAGGTGAGTGATACGGTACCGTTTGTGTGTGGTGAAACACTTGATAAAAATAGAATTATTCCAGCTTTGGGGTTATATTTGCTTTTATCAATATGAATACCTTATGGTCACGTAATTTCATGTTATCATACTTTTTACATATAGTGACGACATTTGCTTTCCTACCTGTTTTGCGTCATCGATGCATCGGCGACTTGCAAGTTGGTCTGCAAACCATCCCAAAGTTTCAAAATTGCCTCCTTTAGCTTTTGTAACAAGCAAAACATTCCAGTCAGCCCCAACGTACTCTACCTCAAAAATGTAGTCACAGTAGAGATTGCGATTCAGGACAAATTATCACCGATTGTACTCGGACAGATCGTGATCGTAGATTGTCCTAGGACAGATCGCGATCGGGATCTATACAAGTCATGGGACAATATCGGTGATACTACTAGTCTACTAGTACAGATTGTAATCGAGATCTGGCCTAGGACAATGTCAAATGATGCTAAGATAAAGGAAACAGCAATACTTTATTTTGCTGATGATGCTAAGATAAAGGAAACAGCAAATTTTTATACTTTATTTTACCAACCTTGATTTTATTCAGTATATGGAACTTGCAAATTATGGTCAAGGCTACCAGACTCTACTCTACTCTACTCTAGTGTCACTTATACAAATTACTGTAAATGCATTTAAGTTCGCAGGGATTTAATTTCGCAGTAGCAGGAAAAATGACTTTTGGCGGTGGTTTTAATTTCGCGGTAACACCATCGACTGCAGTCTAATACCATAATAGAAAAATGTTTGCGGCGGTTTTAAGTTCGCGGTGGAGTGGTCGCCGCGAAAACTGCGAACATTAATCCACCGTGAACATTTCTGTATTTACAGTATGCTAACTTCAGTACAGTAGATGATTTCACTTATGGCTACCACACTAATCACTTTTTAAAGTTCAACATTATTCAATGCACACTTCTGTCTGTGTAAGCCAGGA
Source organism: Branchiostoma floridae (assembly GCF_000003815.2). NCBI lineage: Eukaryota > Metazoa > Chordata > Leptocardii > Amphioxiformes > Branchiostomatidae > Branchiostoma > Branchiostoma floridae. The sequence continues at coordinate 334,000 of NC_049993.1, read as the reverse complement.
GTTTAATGCTATAAATCACATTTTTTTTCTCTCAAATATTCAAGCAGATGTTGGGGTTGATGAATTGTAACGTTTTCAGATTCTGTCAAATGGTATAATGGGTTATTAAACTATAAATTTCTGTAAATGCAGAAACTTTCAAGGTGGTCATTTCACCGCGAATTCAAGACCACTGCAAACATTTTTCTTTCGTATTCTGTTCGCGCCGCCTACGAACACCCTTGTCTACATGTATGTTATATACTATACATCATCACAGTATTATGATAATGAAATGTTTAAGCATTAAGGTCTCATCAATGAATTTTTTTTTCCAATAGACATGTTATAATTTGTGATTTACATGGGTGCGTTCATAGTGAAGCTACGTGAAATATACGTGATTTGTTGAGCACATTTATCCTATATACGTCAAATGGACATGGGTTCTTCTACTAGCACGATTAGTCAATCCCTGCAAAAGGCACTTTTTCGCTGTTAGTGTACAACCGCACCACTCAGAACCCAGGACTGTGTACCTCCGACCTGGTACGCGGCTGCAAAACTTTACCTGCTAATTTTTTTAGCTTTCACCAATCTAACTTTTGAGATCAGTTTGGCCGGCTACAAGGGAATTTCTCACCGCTTATTGCGCTTAAACACACAGTTGATCATGCCAGCACTGCAAATGTCAAAAGTCGACTGTTATGTCTGTTTGTAGCACCCTTGCTGAGTAACTAGTACTAGTAAGTGGGTTCCGACTGGTGGTTTGTAGAGCCGTTGGATTTTCCATTAGTATGTGACTAGTAGAGTACTAGTACAGTACAGTCAAACCTGTCCAAGACGACCACCCGGGGGACCGGGAAAAAGCGGTCGATTTGGACAGGTGGTCGCTGAGAAGAGTATCGACTCAAAACATGCCCGATGCAAAGTATAAATGGTTTCCGTTGCGTTAAATGGCAAATAGCAAGCACATTGCACGCACGCAAAGAAGCGATCGTCTTTAATGTCAAATACAACACGCACACTGTAAACTGTAAATTTAACCCCTAGCTTTTATCAAGCTTTTATAAGATACAGTGTTTTAAAGCTCAAGTATCTTTACACTAACGTTTTAGACAGTAAGGGAACTTTGATGTTGTCAGGTATCATACAAGCCTTTATGCGTCGCTATGTTCTTGATCTGAAATAACTACGGTGCACCTTTCGAATTCGATGCCCGGTACGTATACGTCCCGATAGCGTACTTACCCACGGGTGAATGTACAGTACAGTTGGACAAAAGCACTTACACACATCTTTCTTAAAAAGGTATGAGCTAGACAGGTCTTTCTTTAAAAAGTATGAGGCTATATACTTTATAATGATATAGATTTTTTTTTAACTTCTGTAACAACTAAATTCGGATTTTTTTACAACGATTTCGGCACAAAATCGCGGTAGTTATGATAAAAAATCGCTGAAAACCTCAATTTTGAAAATGATGCGGTCGTTGTGGGTCCCAATTTGGGCCGGTCGCGGTCGCGTTGGCCAGGTGGTCGTTGAGAAAAGGTCGCTTAATGCTTACGTCAATGGGAAAAAAAATCGGGACCGAGAAAAAGTGGTCGAAATGGCCAGGTGGTCGCTGAGAAGAGGTGGTCGCTCGGGCAGGTTTGACTGTACTGTACATGCATTTAAGTTCTCGGGAGGGCTCTACAGCGAACTCAAAACCACTGCGAACACTCCATTTTTTTTGACACAATGAAATTAAATCCCTGTGAACTTACATGCATTTACAGTATAATCCACCAAAACACCTGCTTGTAGACAAACTTTTCTCCATTGTGATTTATAGTTGGTCGCAAATACACTTCAGCTAATGCCTTCATAACTTCACACTTGGTGATCACGATGATGCATCTTGTGTTTATCTCAGGCTTCCAGTCTCGGACTCGGAGACGTGAACTTCCTACCAGGAAAGGGGACCATCAAAAAAAGGTCTACAACAGATACAACTATAACTTGAGATATGTTTTCCCCATCAATGTCGTCAGGACAGACCCCGATATCACCCAGAAAAACTGAATCAGTTTTGAGGACAAAGGCAAAGGATGCTCTTGACGACCAGCCCCCATTGAAAGCCGAGGACAGTCTCCAGTCATGTCCAGTACTGGGGAACTGCAGCTCAGGCACAGCAGATGACATGCACTCTTGTCAAACTGTGACAGGTGAACAACAGCAGTGCACTAAAGAGGAGACCATTGGTGACTTGGTTACTTGTAAAACAACCAGTAATGCAAATAATGCGATTGATGGCCAACATGTCCAGGACACTGTAAAGCTAATCCAGACTAATGTAGAGCTAGTTTTAGACTCCGAGTCTACTGAAGAAGGCATAGATGGCAACCTGTATGTCGATCATGTTGTAAAGCAGACCAAACTAGTGCACACCAAAGGGCGTGAAAGGTCTACATGTGACCAAGGGGATTCTGTGGACAAAGTTTCAGCGAAAGTAGAAAATGACACCAGTTTAGCAATGAAATCGGTGGAAGTTGATGGTACAGGGGAGAGTGGTCAGCCAGATAAAGAGTTATTGGATGTTGTTGGATTGCACGATGGATTATCAAACAGTCAGATAACTAAGAGCACCTGCAGAACTGTTGACCACCGTGTACCCACTGAGGGGGGCAGATCGGACACACCAACCAAAAAGCAGTTCAAGTCTGAGTTCAGGAACACGGAGGAAGTGCGGAATTGGAGCCATGAGCTGCAGCAGGGATATCGCATTCTTCGGGAGATCATGGTCGACCATCGCAAGTAAGCCTTTCTCAGCATACAGACCATGCTTCACAAGTCCACCCACACATCCTGTAAAAAGTAGTATAATCTTGTCTGTTTCCAAGCCATCAGCAAAGCTAGATCTTACAGCTGCTTTCAGAGTATGTTACGATGGCATACAATATATTACACCTTGTCACTTTTTAAAGTGTGTGTGTTAACATTCTGGATGTGCCTTGTAACTTTTAGGAACATCTCCTGGCCGTTCCTGGACCCGGTAGATGTGGAAGGAGAGAACCTGTGGGACTACCACGACAGGATCAAACAACCCATGTGGCTGCGCAGGATCAAGGACAAGTTTCACAACAGGTACCCTGACTCTTCAGAAGAGCAAGTATTAACTTTACAACTGCTCCCTCCCTGAGCACACATATCCACCCAAGCTGAGTATTTTGGGGGTCAACGACCTTATTTTGCCGCAACATCGCAACCTAAACGGGTGCACCAGGAGGCGACAAATTGCTATTGTCTTGTCGGGGTACAAAATAAACATGAAACCTGACCCCATCTCATACATACCATTAACACTGATGGTGACTGGTCAGCGTTTGACTCTGATGACTTCTGATGGGTGTGTGACGATGTCTGATGATTTCAGAAAAGCGCTGACGAATTTCTGACCAGTCACTGACAATTTCTGACGCATCAGTAATGCTAACTGGTGTGAACTATGACCAGAACACCACTGTATCATAGATTCATCAATTTAATTAAAGCAAGGCTACAGTACACAAGCCGCTAGATGCAGCTGGTAGGAGTACTAGAATATACATGTAAGCATGTGGAACTAAGTTCCACAAAGGTCCAGAAAAAAAGCTATACGTCAGAAACGGGTCCCAAACTGAAAACATTCCATCTAAAACCAATTCCGTAGATTGTGAAATTTGTCCTAGAAGAAAATGAAAACATTGCCATTCCTGTGTTCATTACTGACTGAGCTTTTGTGTTTTGTATGTAAAATTGACATGTATGACAACATGCAATGTAACAGGTACTAGTAACTGAAAATCAGTCCATTTGTATTTCATAGCATACACACATGGGTTCAGATCATTATAAGTCCGGACCTGGACATGAGTTTAGCACTATTACAACATTTGTCCCCTTCTGTTCCACCAGTGAATACAGCAGTATTACGGAGTTCGTGAGTGACATGCGACTTGTGCTGGAGAACTGTTACCGCTACAATGGGATAAACCACTACGTCTCCAAACAGGCGCAGAAGATGGAGAAAGTCATGGAGCAAAAGCTGGCTCTGCTATCCAAGTTAGTTGATATCTGAATTCATCTAATATGTAGTAAATACAGTTAGTGGTGGGACCGGTTCACTAAACAAAGTACAAATGTTTACATTTTTATTCAGATATATTATCAGGTGAATCTTGCAAATAAAGGTTGGATAAAGTAACCCTGATTGCCTAAATCAAACTTGATTAGTCTAAATTCCTATTCTACTCTCTTCTGTAACTGTTGGTTCTGTTTTAGGTCAATAAATTTGCTATGAAAAAACAATGGAATAAAAAGTGCAACATTCAAGTAATTATTGGGTTGCCTTGAAAGTCTTCTCACCAAAAAAAACTTTTATACTGGGGTAGTTGTGTGTTTCAGTCTTAATTTTCTATAATGGTTTGATAAACCAGAACATGTCAACTAGTAAACCACTGTATCTAAACCTGGTCTTGGACCTGATTAAGCCAAACTGTTATCCACCCCTATATGCCAGATACCTAATAACTGTATGATTTTAAATCATTTTGAAATTTATTACGTCCATGAAACCTCATGGAGGTTATATTTTCACTAGCGTTGCTGTGTGTGTGCTTGTGTGTGTGCGTGTCTGTGTGTCAACAAGATAACTCAAGAACAACTATGTGGATTGGTTTCATATTTAGTGTGTTGCTATTGTGTGACGAAAGCTGGAAATGATTAGACTTTGGGCCTCCTAGTAGCTTCTCTTGATACTGCAGCATAACTTTTGGTTTTGTTATCTGTTGTCAAAAATTTCTGAAGAGGATTAACTCAAGAAGGGAACAACAGATTTTCGTGATGTTTGGTATGTAGGTACCTTAGACAATGCTGTACAAAATATGCAAAATCGGCCACATTTGCATAATTAATGAGAATACTCTATCATAGCAGTTTTTTTTTATTCATCTCTTGTCCAGACATGATGTGGTCTTGACATTTAGGTGGTACATAGCTTTCAGCATCAGTTAGTTTAAGCCCCCTAACATTTGATTTTGGAACTGCAGGGGCATTTTTGTCAAGTCATTGATCCCAAAAAGGATATCTGCAGAAAGAAATGAGGGATTGTCATCAGTTTAGGCATGCAGGTAGCTTATGCAAAGATGTGACATGTGTACTTTAACTTGATGATAAACATCACCATGCATAGATCATGTAAATGTATAAGTCATTTGCATAAAATTTACAAAAGCTCTAAATTTTTCATGGAGGTATGAGGTCACTGAACCACTGCAGCAGAACTTCAGGGTTTGATATCTTGAGATCTGAACATGCTACAGTTGTGATATTTGAGTGGTAGATAGGTCTTGGGGCAGAGATTTTTTTTTTCATTTGAGATTAGTAATAATTCTGTAAATCTTCAAAGATGATAATTTACCTCTACAAAACGTTAGTTTGGCAACAATACAGTACATGTATAACTGTCAAACAATTGTGCCCATAAATTGTACCTAAGTTGTTGTACATGTGAGTGAGTCTGAAAATGCACACAGTCCAGGTATGAAGACATTGTTAATAACCTTCCAATGACCAATCTCCCAACAGGACCCTGCGGGAGAAAACAACATTACACATGACATCAGGAGGGAAGTATGGGGAGGATCCACACACCAAACGTCGCTCTGTAGTGAGAAATCTCCAGGCTACTCACGATCAGACTGGTTCTATCATACTCACATACATTCGCAAGGAAATAGAGGCACAGGTATGTTCAGCGCTCCAAACATTTCTGCATTTACAGTATGGTACAGCCCCGCACCAAACAACAAATGCACAAAATTTTCTGTATAGCTGCATGTATATTACTTAGTAGACTGTCTACTAAGAAAAGTTTTGAGAGAATGTACTTAAGCCTTTCATTTTACATCAGTAGGACTATCAGGGCTCGAAATACCACCTGCATATGCAGGTTAGTGCATGTAAAATTGGAGCTGTGCGGGTATTTCTGGTGTCTACCTGCACCTAACCTGCACTGGTCCATGTACTGGGTTTTACACATTGAATGTCCTATGATGTAGGTGTATATGAATTGTTATTAGCTGCATTGACTGTTACTACCTATAAAGTATGTAAGAAAAAATAGCAATATTAATGTTCCTGAACAATTTTAGTATGATCCATACTTCCTAAATTCAGAGTGCTGCAGGTAAAAGTTGTCCGGTGCAGGTAATTTTCAATGTTACCTGCACCAGTGCAGGTGTGCAGAAAAAAGGATTTCAAGCCCTGACTATTTTCATTGACTGATGTCTGTTAGTCGTGATCTGTTTTCAGGAGAAGGAGGAGCGTCGGCTGCGGGAGCTGGAGAAAAGAGAGGAGTGGCAGAAACAGCAGCAGGAGATCCTCGACTGGGAAAACAAACTCCTGGAGGAGACCCATCTCAAGGAACTGTGGGAAATACCAGCCATTGGTAAGAGAATACTCGTGCATCTGTATCTATATAACTGTCAGTATAACTGCTCTTTGGTATAACTAACCAACTCCACTGGCATGCGGCGCGGCAGCAGCTGGTTATCTTACACTGAACGATCTGTCACACCTAACTTTTGCACATCTAGCTGCAACTGTTCTTTAAAACTATCTTTAATACAAAGATGCCCCTACTGTGCTCGGTGAGAACAAATCCCACTATATGATGGTTCTGTGGAAAATACAAATTTGTGAAGACATCCTAGGTTGGTAACTCTGGTACTGGTAGGCATGACTTTTTCTTGTTGTTTCTTTTTTTTTAGTCCACTGTTAATGATACAATGTAGATTAATGGGTTGATTTTGAATAATATTGTGCTATGTATGTAATAAGAGGGCAATACATTATATTTGCAGATGTACAAGTAAGGAACATGGTTTCCCTTAATGATAATCAATTTCATTCAAACACTTTCAGTTAAGTTCTGTACTTTCTATTTGTTGTACACAAATCTATTTGTTTATGTTCATTGTTAAGTCATTCATGTGTCCATTGTTGAATGAGATTTTGTCATGATTTTACACCTAATTTGAATTTCTAAGTCCACTACTCTGTACTCTGAAGCTCCTGTGTAAGGTATTAGATTGTCCGGCTGTTTGATATCCCATGTTCACGGTTTCTTTCCTCCACAGGCCACTTCCTATGCCTGGCTCAGCAGATTCTCAACATCCCGGAGGTTGTGTTCTATGAGTTAGAGCGAGGCTTGGCCATGCCTCAAGCCAGCTCCACTCTTGCCATGGTGTTTTCCTACCTCCTCAGCACCCCACACCAGCGCACAAAACTGCCCAAGAAGCCGTACATGCCTTACTGTATATGGAACAGAAAACTGCGAGAAAGACTGCAGGAATGGTATGACATACTTGATGAGCAAGACACCTATGAAGATGCAGCTGATTATATAGGTATCACACGGGAGTTTTTCCAGGAACTCGGAGAGAGAAATCCTCTTGTAGATAAACAGTATCATGAGTTGCCTTTTAGACAGCGAGTTTGGATCCTGAAGTCCCTGTGTGACAACGTGTACTGGAGTGAGGTTGACATCCAGGAAGTGGTGGACAGACTGCCGGTGTTCGAGCAGAGAGAGGTCATTCTGGGATACGATGCTGATGGGTGTGCCTATCTTCACTTCCCACAATTCTGTGGGGCAGACCTGCGGATCTACAAACAACGGCCACTACCTATTCCCTGCTTGCAGAAGACTCAGAAGAAAACTAAAAAGGACCTTTGGTCCAGTACAGAGGCCGAAGGAGAAGAAGGACAGAAGACTGCAGAAGTTGACCCCAACAAAGACATAAAGGCTAGTGAGGATGGCAATGGTGGTCTCCAGAACCTTCAATCCTCAACAAATGGAGAAAAGGGGCAGGGAGATGCTGAAGTTTACAAGACAACTGCCGCCCAAGATGAGACTGTCTCAGGTAACACACAGACACCATCAAAATCAACAGCAGGTGTTTCAAATTCCAGGCAAGAATGCAAACTCCAGACGGAAGAGACGTCTGTGGAGCTGTGTCTTCACAACAGTGGTGGTGACAGTAAACTACTCCATGGAGATATGACTGAAAGGGAAACAAGAGTGAAGAAAAGGAAGCATCCATCATCAGTCAACAGAGAGGGGAACTCAAAGAAATTGTCAGTTGATAATGAGAAAGTACGTAGGGTGTCCAAAAGAAAGAGGTCCGTATTCTCCAACAAACAGGACATTGGAAGTGCTGATGTGTCTGGGAGGGAGGCCTTGATGTCACCCCGGCGTTCCAAGCGACAGAAGCATCAGGTGGAGATGTACACCACTCCGGACCCCAGACAGCCAACCAGCAAACTCAGGGACAACAAGGCTGCTGGAGGACAGGTCTCATCATGTAAGAAGAAAAGGAAGAAAAAAAGAACAAAAGGTGAGATCGCTCATCTACCAATCATTTGTACCTGTATTAAATGTTCTTTTGTGTGTTCTTCCAGTGTGAAAACATAATCACATGTATGTTTTGTATAGAATTTGGATCATTTTGTAATTCACTTCATTAATCTACAAGTTTGTGCCCAAAAGGCTAATTTCACTTAGTACACTACACTACAGTAACTAGTAAGGTCTTGACTGCAAAATAATTATGAAATTTTCAAAATCCAAGTTGTTGCCATAGTGTGGGTTCATATACTGAATATGACATGAGGATTATGGCTGAGGTAAATCAGACCTCAAACATGTTACCATTAGTAGAGTCCATTCCAAGACACCATGCGGATGTTTGTTGCCATTGTTTAGAATTGATTTTAAAGTTTTGTAATTATATGTCTAGGACATTTGATACTTCAGAAATATTTTTAACACTGCTTCAACTTTATAAATATTTCCCTGGTCCTGTAAAACTTTGGAAATATTTATGGTGTGGAATTGGATACTTCTAATGGTTTCTAAATAATGATAACAGCATTCTACCATTATTTACCATTTTCTACCATTTTTTGTAAATGGTTCGGTGGGCTGGGAAGATAGCAATTCACACATCCTTGCAAAGTATGGTTGGGTGCCATGCAACAATGGCCCACCACAAAGGATCCACCAGTGCCCAGCAGTGAAATCTAAAAATATACAGATGCAACAATAGGGCTTACTTTTATGGGGGCAATAAACTAATTTTACCATTTGGCCAGGTTTACCATTTTTTGTAAATATTTGTAAATGTGAAATAATCACAGAGAGGTTTCACAATTATTCTAAATAAAGATATTTTTGTACAGTTACTTTCAAAATGTTTCTAAAATATTCAAAGAAAATCAAATAAATGAGTATATTCTTAGTCAATTTTTTGAAAATAATTTGATTATTGTGGCTCAGATATTCTTTTATTCAAAATAATTCAGACTAATTATAAATATCGCCTAAAAACCCTCATGGTGTCTTGGAATGGACTCTATACTGTTAAATATTTCTTCTTTAATGTACATCTACTTTCACTGTGCTGCCAAATTTGTCATGAAAGCTCATCTATGTTGAACTTGGTAGTAATCATAGTACAGTCATAGGACAAGTCCACTAGCCCCATTGTCCAGGGCAAGTGAAGGTGCTGATTAGGCAAGTGCTGATTGACCTATATATATATATATATATATATATATATATATATATATATATATATATATATATATATATATATATATATATATATATATATATATATATATATATATATATATATATATATATATATATATATATATATATATATATATATATATATATATATATATATATATATATATATATATATATATATATATATATATATATATATATATATATATATATAGCTACCCCACTTGCCTGATTGGGCAAGTAAGATTTTTCCATTGAGTGAGATTTTGATATACAATGTACTTATTACTTTTTACAGTCATGACATCAAGCAATGGTCAACATAGAAATATAGAGGCAATAACAAGAATTTCATTGCTAGAAGTGGAAATACACATAAATGTGACATTAGAATTTTGAAAAATTCTTTGTCCTCCTGTTTGTTCCAGACAAGACCAACAGTTTGGACCTGAGTACAGAGCTGGAGGCAGGACCAGAGTTTGGGACTGCCTGTGAGAGTGTGGAGGACCTGAGGAATCTGACAGCACAGTTTGCACAGCCGACTGCTGAGGACATTCTGAAATGCAACAAGGTTTGTTTGGCAGTCCGTACATGTACTTCATTGTAGGCTGGATACATTTCACAGACAAGGCCATACCAATTTTATTTGTTGCTTCTCGATTTTTTCAGAAGAAAATTGGAACGGTCGGTCGAAAAAAAAAAAAATTAAGTAAAAAGTCGGAGGTAGGAGAGATCGTGGGGCTTACTCAAGTTACACAACAGAAATAACAACAGAGTTAACAAGAACCGGTAATAGTTTTTAGATTTTCCACTTGTACTTGAATTGAAATGTATTTGCCAGCAGTTATTATCAAAAATCAAGGTTGATACACCCTTGAAAACGATGCAGACGTTTGTAATTGGAGGCCCATGGTTTATTTGAGAGAGGAGAGGCAGTGAAATTTTGTCAACGGGAGGTGTGGCCATTTTATTTTTTGTCCAAATTGGGTAAAATAGGGTTGGGAAATCCAAGAAACAACAAATAAAATTGGTGTGGCATAATTATATACATGTAGTAACTACTGGAAATTCTGTTGGAGACGCTGTGTTTTTGGTGCTGTTTGCAGTCATCTCCCAAATAAACGTACGCCTGGAATAGAAGTACACTTGTACCTGTAGGAAACTGCTGTAGTAGTGCAAACATGTGATGGACATGCAGCTACTCTCTCATTGGTTGAACTGCTAGTTTTGATCCAGAAAAAATGGAGTTATAACGAATACCTTGTTGTAAGCTTGGCACCATATGGATGATCAAGTTTTATTGCCCTATTTTTTCTATGAGTAAATATAACACTATGCATATGGTACCTACAACTGCATTGAAAGGTTTTCTACCTGCATAACGTATGTTTGAACATCTTGATATCTGCTAGTTGTCTGTAGTTAGAGTCCATTCCAAGTCACCATGAGGGGTTTTAGGTGATATTTGTGATAAGTCTGAATTATTTTGAATGAAAGAATATCTAAACCGCAATAATTAAATTATTTTCAAAAAAATGACTAAGAATATACTCATCTATTTTAATTCCTTTGAATATTCTAGAAATGTTTTGAAAGTAACTGTACAAAAATATCTTTATTTAGAATAATTGTGAAGCCTCTGTATGATTTTTTTCACATTTTAAACTTTGCCAAATGGTAAAATTAGTTTATTGCCCCCATAAAAGTAAGCCCTATTGTTGCCTCTGTATATTTTTAGATTTCACTGCTGGTCACTAGTGAATCCTTTGGTGGACCATTGTTGAATGACACCCAACCATACTTTGCAAGGATGTATGAATTGCTATCTTCCTAGACCAGTGACCAATGTTACAAAAAGTGGTAGAAGATGGTAAGAAATGGTAGAATGCTGTTATCATTATTTAGAAACCATTAGAAGTATCCAGTTCCACATTATAAATATTTCCAAAGTTTTACAAGACCGGGGAAATATTTATAAAGTTGAAACAGAGTTAGAAATATTTCTGAAGTATCGAATTGTCCTAGACATATAATTACAAAACTTTAAAATCAATTCTAAACCATGGCAACAAACATCCGCAAGGTGACTTGGAATTGACTCTATTAGAAAAGAATTGTTTTCATTTAATTTTAAAAAATCAAACAGTCAACTAAGTGTTATCAAGAAGAGTGAACGTATGTTTGTGGCTTTGATTATTATGCACATAGATAACATAGTTTGATTGTAGTGGTATGTGCATGTACCAAAGTGCTGTATTATCTCATAAGACTTGATGACGTCATCTATTTGGTCCAAAAATCATATTCACAATTCTTTCATGCCCATCTGTCAGTATTCCTTATAACTCCATTCTTTCTTAATTTCTTAATGAGAAATATTCGAAGGTTGAAATGCCAATTAAACCAGGAAGGAAACCTTAAGAGTCAACATGATTGTAAATTGTGCTCTCAGTGTTCAGAAGCTGCCCAGACTTGGTTGAGTTCATCTCAACATCTATAGCATAGTTGCCATATCCTTATTCATGAAGTTTTTTGTTTGTTTTGTGCCCATGTTGTCCAGTCGGGAAAGTCTCCCCATCGGAAGCGCTGTGTGGTGGAGCTGCACCAGGTCCTGCTGAATCTGCTGACCGAGCTGGAGCCATGGGAACACAAACTGGTCAAGGCTCGCACCAAGGCCAGGTCAGGATTGTTCTCAATCTTAAGACTGGAATCTAAAGAATGTTTGTAGTGTATGTGTGTGTGAATCATTGCTCATGAAATTTCAGTCTTGGCAACTTCATGGTATTCTTGCTTTGAACCAAATTTGACCCAGATCTTCAGCAATTGTCCCAATACTTAGATACAAAAAGGGTTTGCTTCATCACCATCATGGGTATGCATGAGGGCTCTATTCATTTATAATGGTTCATTTCTTAATCTATGATTTTTATGAAATTTTAGAAATCCAATCAATTTCCTATTCATAAAAATGTAGTCTTTTAGAAATTAAAACAAGACCTGCTTCTGGAATAATTATTGAAAAAGCTATACTCACCTATCTCATATCTGTAGATTTCTTACAATATTTGTTGAAAAGAATAGAAAGAATGGAGACTGATAGAAATTTGTATTACCTCCTGACAGTGTGCAATGGTTAATTATTCTTTATACTTGTTCATCATTCCTCTCTTATTTTTGTGTAAGATTAGTGATTCAATAATTTAAAGCCATGTTTAGTTAATTGTAGTCTTTAAACAACCTAGGTATTCACCTTAAAATAAGGGGAGATTTCTGTTTGTCCTTTATTTCAGAAATAAAGTACTTTCTGAATGGCGAGACTTCCAGTCCACACCACCCAGCAGTGAGGAGGTGACAGATATATGGGGGGAAAGTGAAGAGGAAGTGATGGAAGCAGAGGATGAGAAGCTGCAAGAGGAAGAAGGTACCACTAATGATGAGGAGGAAGGGGATGAAGACCAGGCTAACTCTGATGAGGAATGGACCATTGATAGCGAGCATACAGGGCCTGTACCTGTTGTTACTAAGGGAGAGCTGGGCAGACTTCGCCCAAGAAAGACAGTATGTGGAAGGGACATACAGACTAGGCAGCCAGCCAAGGGAGAATCAGTGGTGAAGGAAGCAGCAACTGTGGCCAGTAACATTTGGGGCTCATTGAAAGCCAGTCCTGGTCAGTTCCCCAGCTCAGGGCCTCAGCAGCAGACTGCAGCACAGCTCCTCCTGTCCATGAAATCCAGATGCAGCATAGCGTCTCCACAGCCAGCCCAGAAAGCAGTGACTGTGAATAAGGTACCCAGCCAGGTGGTGTATCAACTCCACCAGAACAAGGAAGGCAATGCACTGCCTATAACCCAGCCACAACAGGAGGGAAGAAGAATTGTTAGTCCCAAGGTACCAACTGTCACTGCTCAACATATTCGGCAAATTCCACCATCAAACCAAGCAAGTGCCACAACTCTGAAGGTGCCCATCGCTCAATTGTCTACCAAACAGCAGGCTGGTACTCAAGTGGTCAAAGGGAGCTCCAAAGTGCCTCAGATCCTTCAATTGCAAACAAGTGGTTCAAGTCAACCTATATATTTGCTCCAACAGATCAATGAGCAAGGGCATGTGGTGTACCTCCAACTCCAACCTACCTCCAGCTGTGCAACAACAGCTTCTTCCAAAACAATCACAGGTCTGGCAAACATTGTTACATCTAAGCCAGAAGGAAATGGTAGTCTTGTTTGTTCTCAAATCAGTAAACCCAAAATTCACCCTGAAACTCGGGAAGGTAATGTAATGCCTTCACTAGCCACACAACAGCACTCTAATCTTGTGGTAAAGAAGTCAAAAGTCGAAGAAGCCTCTGCTTTTTCCCACAGTTCTAGCAAAGGGTTGCAGAATCAGGTAACTTACGGGATCTCTGCTACATCTGCCCAACAACACCATACCGCTGTGGATCAACTAGACCCAGTACCAAAAACAGCCTCTACAACTGCCAACAGTCCTGTCCAGCCTGCCTCCTCCTTACTGAGGCCTGCAGTGCTTCAACAGAATGCCAGGATGACACCAGTCGTTGTGAAATCTTTTGTGCCAGGGTCAGAAGCATGCCCAGGAGCTGCTCAGGTCGCTAGAGGTGTGCCACAGTTCACACCTGTAACTCCACAGCAGATGCCAGCAGGTACAAAGCTGGTAATGTCTGATATTAACCAAACTCAGTCTACTGTACAACAGAGGCCAGCAGTGGTGCAGAGAGGCCTGAAAATTGTTTCTGCAGGTGTGCAACAGACTCAAACCAACTTACATATGCCTGCAGGAACTCAGTTTGTAAAGATAGGAGTTCCAACAGGTAAGATGTGCCCAGTCACAACACCATTTGCTGCACAAGGTGCAAAGGTCGTGCATACATCAACATTTACGCCAACAGTACAGCATGACAAACTAGCACCTGTAGTCAGCCCCATCACTCCCCAGTCTCAGCAGGGGTTACAACTGGTACAGCTGAAGTCTGTTCCATTACAGGGCCCAGGACATGGCAAAACTCAGGGCCAAATTACAAGAACAATACCCCATACTCACAGCAATGTAGCTACAGCAAATACTCCAGCACAAGTTATGCACTTTAAGTTAAGCCCAATGGTGTTAAGTCCAATGCATAGTGTGCCACAGAATGATATCAATGCCTCATCAAATGTTGCTAATTCTCCAAGAACGCAACATTCTATTCAGACTACGAAGCTTCACCCAAATCTTCAGCTGTCTGAGAAAACAGCCACCACAGCAGTGACAGCACCTCTCAAGTCAGTTGCCAGCAAGCTTGTCAGCCAGCCATTGCTACATCAACAACTGACAACCAATTCTCCAGTGCAAACGCTTTATCAGAGTTCCAGTGCGGTGGCTACAGATGGTGTATTGCTTCAACATCAGGCTAAGCAGGGAGTAAAACCAGTCATTGAGAGTCCAACTGTTGTACAAGTCAGCCCTGGATCACAGCAGCAAATACTGGGACAGCCAACCCAGGCTGCCAGCACTCATGCCATTTCTCACCACTTACATATACCAGCAGCTGCCTCAGTCAGTGGTGTTACATCTCCTCCTGTTGTAATGCCCTTGTCTCAGCCAAAGGTAGTGTTTTCATACTTAAAAACAAATAATACCTCAGTAACATCTGCCATCAGCAATGCCAATAGTGCTGCACAAGAACAATCTGTTGGCATGCAAACCAGGCAGGTAGCAACACCAATATATGTGAGGAATGGAAGCAAATGTTTGGGAGCAGCAAAAGAGTCAGAGCAAAGAGTACTGCCAAATGCTAGCAAAATACATGGACAAAATATTTTAACATCTGTCAGGGAAGCTGTACAAGTCCCACCCTCTAAGATACAAAATGCACATATGTCTGTAACTCCGAGCCTGGAGGCTGCCCCAAAGCTGGTTGGCAGTTCACAAGGAGTTCCCGAGACATGCACTCATCCTGTGGCAGGTTCATCCAGCTCAGCTATTCCACACCAAACTCACACCTTGCTGCCAAATTCTAATGCACTGAATCATTCTGCAGGAAGACAGCCTACCCTGACCATCTCCCCTTCCCTGCTGCAGGGGCTGCCTGTCCACTCTGCCGGGGGAGTGAACTATGTGCAGCTCCTGCTGAATCAGGGCGGTGTGAAGACCATGTTAGCAGTACCAGTCCAGGTACAACCTGGTGGAAAAGTCACTATTCCAACAGGCACAGTGAATAGCCTGCAGACAAGCATCCCCAGCCCCTCAAACATAAGTTCTCAGGTCATATGTGGACCTTCAGTGCAGCAAACTGTAGCATCACGCCTTCAGCGACATGTGAGTCAGTCAGCAGGTCAAGTACTGACAGGCACCACTTTGATGGGGCAAGGGCAGCCTGGTGTGCTGAGCTCAACTTCCACTGGAACTATCAATCTAGCCTCACCTGCACCAGTGTCGTGCACTGGCATGTCGGCAGGACGTCACAATGTCGTAGTTTCCTCTGTAGTGAAAGAAAGTAACAAAAGTACCAAAGTAAGCTGTGTGGAGCCGACCAGCACTTTCTCATTAGTACCCACAAACCCACAGCCATCTACCGGAGCAGCTACCCAGGTCGTGTCACGTACCCTGAGCTTACCTATTATGAGTCACAGTGTTGGAGCATCAAAAACACAATCTCCTGAAAATAGTATGAATACACAATCAGTGAGTCAGTGTAAAAAAATCTGAAATGGACATTAAGGCATGACTGAAGTCTGATCACAGATCAGTCATGTCAATCAGGATTCTGACATACATGTAAATGTAGTGACATCAGTGACTTGCACCTACATAGTAAAACTCCCTCATCACGTCTAGAAAATATTCCGAAGGGCTTGTCAATAGCAGAGGTTGTTTTTAATCATTACAAAAGCTATAGTCTATGAAGCTACGTAAGTCACTGTAAAAAGCAATAACAGTAAGTGGAAAATTCTAGGCTACCTCATAAGTACTGCAGCATATAGAAATGGGAAATGAGTACCACAGACAGGAACCTAATGCTCTCAGATTGTTTAGCTGCAATGTGGACAGAATACCTTGAGGAAACCATCCTGACAACTGTCTGACAAGCAGTTTGCCGGGTAATCACTTGATCTAACTATTCTGATGTACTGCTTTGACTTACACACACTTGCTTACATGTATATATATATATATGTGTGTGTGGAACTGTCCAGTCTATTTGTCATTGTTTTTCTGAAAAGAAGCTAATATTTTGACTTCAAGTGCCAGCATGATAAAGGTACAAGGAGAGCTACAATGTACCACTGTAGACCTTTAAGATTAGTATAATTACTTTACCCCACCACAGACTGGTAACAATGCAACCGCCCAAATGATAATTGATGGAAGAGAAATATTCATGTTTTTGCATATTTTTGTTTCGATCTGTGCTCACATGAGATGACTTGTGCTTTGAATGCTTGTGTTCAGTCCAACTTTTTGAATAGCATTTTTTTTCAACATGAATGATTGAGATTTTGCATTATGATAGACATGTAAGTAGAGGAATTCTTGTCTATACTGTGATGACTACTAACTGGCATTGTCTTCATTTTTTCATGACTATTAAAGATGGCTGTCTTACTATCGAAGTATGGCTTCGGATCTGCTGATTTGCACACATTTGAAATTTTGTTCACAACCTCACACAGAAACAGGTGTAACAAATGTAACTCAAAATTCGGGCATAACTATAAAGTATAAGGCCTTTCATCAGGTCAAATTATGTTATTGCTTCATTGCTTTTTATTCAGCACCTTTTTGAAAATCAATAAACCTTAAATCAGAGTGTGGGGATATCATGGACAATTTAGCTGTGGCCACACAAACTCCGCACAAAATTTTGGAATATTAACTTTGGTATATCATATTTCGTCATGGTGTGGAGCGGTATAGCCATGGAAAAACAAGACTCGTCATCGTTACAGGCAACTTCAATGTGGAGACACCATTCAGTCGCAATATCCTAACTCTTCAATATTGAACCAAATGCCCTTCTGCAAGATTACAACACCAGTCCACACAGAGCAAGGACCAGACTACCTCCAGGGTGCGATGCTGGAGTACAGTCTTCCTAAGGCTTATTGCTAGAACACCTCTTGGTTCAAATTGTTTGCATGAATCAAGGGGGTTAAAAAATCATGAATAAAGGGTAACGATTGATTGACATAAGTATGTCCTGTTTATTCAACTGAATGGAGTGTTTGACTTAAGTGATTTAGAGTAATTTGGGCATTTACAATCATAAAATACTCTACTCAAATATGCTAAAGATAAACTTGGATGTTCTGTATACCAAAAGTGACTTGAAAAAAATAATCATTTTCACCAGCGGCCATAACAACCGGACGTTACAGTGTTGAACATGTACAGAAGCGGGGAAATTTAGGCACTTTTTTTTTTACCCACTCACGTAAGTAGGCCTAGTGCGTGTTCCATGAGTTAACACAAAGAGGTTGAAAGAGGGTCCTTGGTTAACAATGATAATGAGTATATTGGAAAGAAAATCACACAAGCTTTATATATATATAACAGATGAAATTGATGACGTACCCGTACTCGTCTGGAACAAGACTATGCAAATATCGTAATTTAGATAGAATAGAGGACGGATGTCATTTTGTAGTAGCGTGTAAATTGTATATCGTAGGGAGAAATGAACTGTATAAGGTTATACAAAACCAATTTCCTTATTTCATACACCGTTAAGTTCTGTAGAAAAATTCATATTCCTAATGCAACTAGACAATCTATCGATCATAAAACATATCTGCTCTTTATCACTTTAACAGAAAAGCGAGGAGACGTTGAATTTATAAAGCAATAGTCTCTTGTATTTGTTAACTGTATCTTTTCAACATGACTTGTTCTGACCCGTCCTTAGCCCGGTGTGGCAAAAATGTGCAATAAAGGTCTTCATTCATTCATTGAAATTGATGCAAAAACAACAGAAATATCATCAACCGAAAACTTCTTGTGCCGAGTTTATGTTTGGGCCAGCTTCAGGACTTCGTGCTTTGCGGCAGATACCCAGCTCTTTGGAAGGGATTCCTCTCTAAGTATTTTGACATAGTCTTAACAAATTTCGGGAAGAGTAATTGACTTTTCGAACTTATTTTCAAAAGGATCAGCATGATCACAATGATGTGAGTTTTGAAGGACATTAACAGAGGTAATAGAATAGTTTATTTCTTCTTCTGACAAGAAATAATTTCTTCCAATTTGTGGCCCGAAGGCTGAATTATCAGGCATGTTTACATATAGGTTCAGATATACATACTCTCAAATTTCATTAAATCGTTGGTAAAATGCTTAAAACCCCAAATTCTAAAGTAAAGTTTGATTGTATTTAAGCTGGTTGAAAGGCGGCCGAGATGCTACAGAGCTGAGGTGTACGCGGTGAACTGTCACCCCGCCATCATCCTGCAGGCCCCGCTCTACCCGCTCTACGGCGGCCGACTGTCGGAGTGCTGAAGGCGAAGCCCAGCGTGGGGTGGCGAACTCCAGTGATGATCTTATGTAACCACAGTAGATAGTGTTAAGGTCTGTGATCGGTACCCCAGAACGGCGCAACCTGCCGATAACGACCGGCCAGTTGCTACTCTTGGACACCATGACATCCACCTGGTCATCCCATGTCAAGTTTAAGTGTATGTGGAGTCCTAGCAACCTAGCCTGGGTGCGAGGGGTGATCAATAAGTTTTCGGCCTCACCCAGAAATAATAAGCACAAATCAGATTTCGAAGCATACATGTACAATACATATGATGTCAATAAATGATGACGAACAGGACAAAGGAAGCCAACAACCAGACGTAGACATTTGCCTGCCTGTTTATTGTTAGAAATGACTTTCTGTGCAAAGAAATTCGACTAGATTTTCAGTCAAGAATTATATGAACTACTGCTACACGTGCACCTGTTCATGCAGCTACATGTAGGCCCCCATTACGGTCCCTTTTCAAATGTTTGCATCGCATTCTTTATTTGCCCACTTATCTGTAAAGCAAAGCTCATTACGCAAATTATACATGTGGTGCAACAGCAATATCACACCTCAAATCATTATTACCGAAAGGGGATGGAAAAGAAAGGTGTATGGTGTATGGTGTAACTTGAGCTGCCCACTATCACACATAATGCAGAGGGAGAAGAGATGAAGAAGTCTGACTCAAAGATGTGTTCTTTTCTTTTGGTGGTGGTGGCTCCTCTGGCACATAGATTTTACACTCCATGTCCTCATTACATGCATCTGTAAATGACAAGGAATAAACTTGCACATGGACCCAAGAATATGGCAATTAATTGAAAATCTGCATGTTGAAAGTCACTGTTGTAGCTACAGTGAGAAAAGCAACAGATATTTTAGTTCATAAGAGAGGGGACTTTAGTAGATATTGGGTAGTATCATATAATGGTATGTTCTTCGACATACAATTACACATTGGAAACATAAAAATGACAGCTAACGAACCTCCTAGCCTCTAACAACTCCTCTTCTGTTGGAGAATACTATTCTATTCTTCCTCTCTCCTCTTCCATGCCATCACTCCAGTGTGCATTAAACCCCCATGTCCATCATCACAAGGGCAGCCTGAGTTCCTGTAGTACAGAAGTGAAAAGATAAGCAAAATGCTTATCATTTAGTATAACAGTACAATTTGTTGGTGAGGCTTTTTAAACTGCTGCCTTTAGAAATGTTTGAGGCAAAGGTACTAGGGAAGTTTAAGTGTTATGAAACAAACATTTGTCACAAAGTCATCAAGAGGAAAGAATGGTATGTAATCTTAGAGTTCACTGTATATCATATTTCTTACAGTGCAGTACTACTTTGAAATACCTTGATGCAAAATGATGATCAAGTATACATCTGACCTTGCAAAATTAATAACATGAATATCATGCATATTTTTTTAATGTATCTGTTGTTTATATTGCACATTCTGCTCTTGCTATGGGCCTATTAGTGCCAGAAATAAAGAATAAATAAATGAATTATGTTGGCTAACAAAAAGATAACAATTTTACTTGAAAATGTAGATGTTGATGTGTAAGGTTCACAAACATTTCACCAGTGTCCCTTGCCCCTATAGTATTTGTGATTCATCCCCCTGAAGAATTAGTTGGTGATAGTCATTTTATTGCAATTTTATATTTTGTTATATTGCGGTTACAAAATCACGTTGTCACATAAAACAAAACAAATAATACTTAATCGTAACTTGATGACCTCTTCAACTCATATATTGCAATGTAATTTATATTCTGTAACTTTACACCTGTCTACTTGCAGCTACGAGAACAAAATTGACAGGCAACAGGTCATAGCTTAAGTCCATATGTAACAGTTGGAAAAACAGAAAATCTGATGACAATAGAAGCCATTTCTTATTAATTAGTAATTAATTTAAGTCCGCACTTAGATCTAACGCAACAAAATTTGCGTCTTTTGCCGGTGCCCCCTCCCCCTAATTACGTAAACATAAATAAAGGCTTACAACGTTAAACGTTCGTTAAAACAAACAACACACGTCCATATCTTATTTCATATATTTTTAGATTTTCCCAAATTCCAAAACTATTTTGTCGGAAGATGGATTTCACCTACCCGTTGCTTGTTCAGTTTCTGAACAGCGACTGAACTTGTTCCGTTAGCAGACGACGCCAGCTTTCTGCTTCCATCAGCATCCACCGCCGAGCTCGGCCTGGCCTCCAAATTATCTGGGAGGGTCGTCGGCTGTAGCTGAGCCCACCTTCTATCTCCTTACTGACCTTTGCGGCCACCATAAAACAGGTTTTCCGAAAAATGCTCTCCACAGAGGCATGAATAGGTTACAACGCTGCGCTCAAACTTTGTATTTGACCTCTGCCGAACTTCAATAAGCGAGGTCTCAGTCGCCTTTTACAGTCTCAGGCAGACGTACTAAAACTAAAAGTTACACTACGTTTCACCATTACGGTCAAAATTACATCATGACGGAATTACCGACGGGGAAGAAAGTAAAAGGTAACGCTGTGGCAAATATTGTCTGCAAATGTTGTTCCATCCCGGGAATGCCCCGTGTGACGTCACTTCCGGTCCAGCCGCACTTTTGAGAATGTGAGCCGGAGGTGCAGTTTTTGCTTTGTGCGTGCAAAATAGGTGGCGCTTCGTCAAAAAGGACTTTATTTCCGTGTTACACATGGTTAGCCCCATTTATTTCTCAAAAGTCGCATAGGCCGTTGCATGGGGGCTTTAAAAGTGATGTGGTCTAAATCTGCTTGGCATCGTTAGAAATCCTGACCAAAAGTGGAAGTAATCACTTATATTTACCTCCATGAAATGTCATGGAGGTCATAATTTCACTAGCGTTTGTCTGTATGTGATAGCTCAAGAACGGCTGAGTGGATTGGTTTCATACTTGGTGTGTTGGTGGGGTGAAATGAAAGCTGAAAATGATTAGATTTTTGGGCCCCCTAGTGGCTTCCCTTGGTACTGCAGCGCATCTTCCGGTTTTGCCATCTCGTGTTCTGAACAAGCTATGGTCACGAATGTTGAGTGTTAGATAGCGCTTGTGCTCTGGAATAAGTGGCGTAAGATTGGCCCCCTAGTGACTAGTTTTGGGAAAGCAGGGGTATTTTGTCACAAAAATGTTTGGTATGTGGTACCTTAGAAAATGTTCTACCAAATAAAATACAAATTATGCAAAGTAGAAGTACATTTGCATAACTAATGAGAATATTCATAGCAGTTTTTTCAATGCATCTCTTGTCCCGGACATGATATGGTCTTGACATTTTAGTGCTAGATAGCTTTAAGCGTACTGCAAGTTTCAGCCCCTAACATTTATCTTTGGAACTACAGGGGCATTTTTGTCAAGACATTCCAAAGAAGACAACTGCAAAAAGGAATGACGGATCATTTTGGGCATGCGGGTAGCTTAGGCAAAGATAGTCATAATGATATACATGTTATGCAATAAGGACTTAATTTGCATAATTAATGTGGACATTGCATAATTCCATTGTTTTAAATAACCGGACTTTCAATAAATGTAACACATGTAAATTACGATAGATGGAACATAAGCAGATACCAAATATGCTAATGAGGAAATGATTTGCATTATATATGCGAAAATTGCAAAACCGCTTAATGATTAATGATGGGGATGCGTATCACATACAGCGTACATATAGTTGAATATAACGTTAGATGTCTGAATGGCGTGTTAAGAGCTGACCTGCACCAGACTCAGTCCCAGGGCGATCCATCCAGCACGGAAAACGTTCTCTCGTACCCAGGTCTCCAGAGAGCCCTCACATCCCTGGGGAATATTGATGATTAATTTTAAACGGTAGAAACGGCAGCACACACCATATCGTCAAAGCAGAGCTGATATTAATTGAGCCTAACTTGGACGTGCATGTGAGTTTCATGATAAACAACCTACACACCTTGCCATGAGCCCTAGCAAAGTCACAGGTACCAGTCGGTTCTTCAGGACAGCACGAGTCTGGAAGCTTGTGCCAGTCAGAAGCACCGCGCTCACCGCAGCACCGGAACTATGTAACATGGAGAGCTTTAACCATTGTTACAACAATCATTAATACGTATAAACAATAAAACCGTCGCCATGGCAATAGTTTTCGTTGCCACACTTATTGCTGTTGTTTTTTGCGCAGTCTAAGTAATAGCCTGTGACATTTATAATAGTGCGACTTTATCCACGGGGTAACCCATATAAAAACAGGGTATTTAGGGATAATATGTCGACGGGCGGTGGTTTCAAACTGCAATATTCTCCATATCAAACTTCCATATTTCAACACTTGCAGTCTGAAACCGCCTTTCGTGGACTTGATATCACCAAATTTCCTGTTTGAAAACAACGGATATAGGTTACCCCACGGACAAAGGTGAACTAACGTTATAGGCTGGCTGACGGTTGTAGTATTATTACCAGCAACTAACAAGATATCAGCCTCTTGTGTGCTTGAACATAAAGAAAAAAGAAACCAACATACCCGAGAGCCTAACCTTCTTGGTGGAGATACTGACACTGGTGAAAGTATGACATAACACTACAGCGTGTGTAACACTTACCTCTGTCTGCAACTTGTCGATGACCGTCATGAGATCTTTGTTGGTCTCGGACTCGTTGATTGCCTGTCTAATGTTGATGTCCTTTCGAAGCTTTACAACAACACAAATAGCACAAAACGGTTAGAAGCACAGAGCCACACGGGAGATGTATGACTGTGCTTCCCTCAGGTTGCCCGTCTACACCAAGTTATTATCGTGATGCCGGTATAATTAGATAGCGAAATACACTGGAAATAACAGATTACATAGAAATGAACATCATGTAAGCAAGACTTTGTTGCATATATGTCGAACCCCAATGAAATAGAAAAAAACTGTAAAGAAGTACAAGTAAGTCACCAAACATACCACATTATCGTGGTAATACAGGGCGAGGAATCCCGTCGACCCAAGAGCAGCAAACGCCACGAAGCTGGTGATCCAGAACTGAAATGGCAGAAAGATTTAGCATCGTCACGTCTCCACCTGCTGATGCCAAACATAGTATATTGCATGAAAGTGTTTCGTTACCATCATTAGATAATGACATGCAAAGTCTGTGTACACCGGGCCATGAATTGTTCATGTAACACAGGTGTTCTTTAGACAATCAAATCTGTGTTTTTGCAACAGAGTACCTATAGTCATGAGTCCATGACCTAATATCCACGAAACTCCCATCGTTTACCATTCACATATCATACAAATTCCTCAGTACTAATACAAACCATGTCCTCACATGTATAATGATGATATTATCTACTCCAAAGCACCCAAAAGTAAATCCTTGCACAAATGGGTATTCACAATAAGTTATGAACATCAGCTCTGCCTCTGCCTTTATCTTTATTTTCCAAACACTCGCCATTTATCACTAGTTGATATGTATGAATATTTCTGTTTCATATACTTGGGCGGAGTGATATTGGTACGGTTCCGGGTTAAACCACAAGTACGCGGGATTATGCTATCTACAAGTCAAAACAACAATGCACAGCCTTCTTTATGAAGGTAGCAAACGTTGGGAACGAAATGCCGCCGAATATGTTTATCCACAAAGAATGTCCGTCTATGTTTAAATCACCATAGAAATGTTTGCAGAATAAAAGTAGAGAATACTAGATAGAAATGTGCGTGCGTTACACACCAAGGCCAGCATGCATCTGGAGTCTGTCATGGCGCCTGCGCACCCAAACACCGCGAAGATGAAGCCGAACGTTCCGGCTGCGATGAGGATGTAGATGGTGGCCGGGTAGAACAGGCTGTCCAGGAGGGAGTTGTAGGTACTCTTCTCTACCAGCATCCAGATGCCCACACCCAGGGCTGCACCGCTGGATAGCTGGGACAAAAATGATGAATGTTGTCCAAGCAGGAATATATAGAGTGAAAACCCTTGTTGTCAAACATTCATTTTCTAATACATTATTTACTTCCCAGAAGTATGATAATATACAATGATATCTTTGCTATTGATTTGGAACACAATCGGATCAATTTATTGCCTTTAAACTGTACATGTGATCATTTAACCAAGTTGATAATCCGGCATTTCATTATGCGTACGTCATCGTCTTATCGCGATTTCTAGTATAACAAAGTTCAATTTCCACATAACAAAAAAAAACACACACAAAAAACGCAAAATCTTTGATGACCGGTCACTGCATACAGCTCGATAGATCGAGCATTGAGGAATTCTATCATTCCACGCAAATACGGCTAGAATCGGATTTTAAAAAAAACTACCGTGGTTACAGACCAACTGCGGGCGAAGTGAAATAGGGTCATTGATCGGCCAATCCAATCGTAGCCAAAGCCTGTGCGAAATTCGTTAAGTATTATCTGGCTACGTCACCACCCTCCATCACAGGGAAATGAAGAGAACGATGAAGATTAACAGCTACTCACCCAAGCTACCACCCCATAGCTAACGACACTTGGCTTCAGGCAGTCTTTGTTGCAGCACTCAGCTCCCATGGTCAGCTTCAGCGCAGCACACTCCTGACGGCCGACTCGCTTCTGAACGCCCGTCAGTAGCAGCGGCAGTCGTGAGAAACTGTTCAAGCAAACAGCCCCATCACTATAGCAGCCACGGCAGGACTAATGTCTCTTGATTTTGTTGTTTAATTGAATTGCAGCATGTTGAGGTGACTGCTTGCCCACCAGAGGCATTTCGTGTGCCTGGTACAAACTTCGTGCCGCCGTCACCAACCTTCAAACCAAACCAAACTCTGCAACGTCGATTGATAAGGTGAGTAAACGGAGTAATGGCAAAAAAGAAGTTGGCTGTGAAACTGCTGTTCAGAGAAGGACATAAAAACATGACCGACCAGCCGTGCCTGCCAACTAACCCGAGGACTGGTCCGTTCATATCGGCCCTGAAGCTGTTGCTACATCCGAACAAGACAAACAAAACGCATGCCGCATGCCTCTGCTGTGGAGATGCTTACCAGCACCAAGAAGGTTATTAATTTGTAGATTTACGGTATTTATTGTAAGATGAGTTATACTTTTGATATAAGAGATGGATTTTGCTCTATGACTTGCGATCGTTGGTATCCCAATGGTACAGCTGAAACTTCGGAGGTTCATTTTCTCCTTATTTTGTTATGATTAGACGTGGTAAACAACTAGTGTCACAGCGTCAAAAGCTCTAATCACTAACTTCTTGGGTCCGTGGGAGCTCTGGGGAACAGAGTTGTAAATTTTTAACAAATGTTGCTTTCATTGTGCAAATTGGGTCAATATATCCATAATTGATATGTTCCACCTGACATAAATGCTGTAAGAAGAAATGTACTATCATGGATAGCAAGTGGTTTTAAAAAGCTGGCATTTTGGCATTGTTTATATCAAATGGAAATTTCTCCCTCTGCGGACTCGAACCCGGGTCGAACCAGGTGCCATGGTTTACCACTGAGCTACTTCCCACATCGACGCATTGTAGATCTTTTAAAAGGTTACAGATATATGGCATAGCTTGAATAGGTCCGTTCATTACAACATTCCAACATCACAACATCTTATTCTTTTTATACAAGGCATTTTGCCGCTGCAAGCAGCAAAATGCAAAACCATATATAATCTCCTCTTGACCTATACAAACTAAGTCCAGTTTGAATGATTTGCATTTAATTGTACACATCTGTAAGCTGGATGCATTCCCATTATCATCGAAATCCGCCATCTCTTTTTTCAGTATTCCTCCTTGAAAATTTGCTGAACGCCCTTGCAGTTCCAGTGCAAAATGCTAGGGACCCAAGCACTGCTTCTTCTCCAGGACAAAACGTACAAAACCGGAAGCACTGCTGCAGTTCCAAGGCTACATGCCATGGGCCCAAAATCGATCTGGACCTTCTTATTTCCAACTCCTACCCACATACCAAATATCATTACAATCCATTCTGAGGCTCTTAAGTTATGCTGACCACAACTACCCGGAAACACAAATACACACAGACACACAGACGCACAGACGCACGCACACACGCGCGCGCACACATACACACACACACACACACAC